>NC_140933.1:88934883-89032383 GCF_014529385.1 Adiantum capillus-veneris | reverse complement strand
GTGACCTGGGGGTGATTGCATAGCTATAGCAACTTTGTCTCTATATGTGGGTAAATTTCAAAATTTACAGGCTGGATTTCACTCAATCTAGCGAGCATGTACACTTCCATCTACCAGACTCGTCACATGGATGTTGAGATCTCTTGCAATTGACCATAAGCATGTTAGTAATATAAGTCGCATACTGTTTTTTATGTACATTTGGGCACCATTGGCACCTTAAAATGTGAGTGCAATGAAAGTAAAACAGTTCACTCAATCATTTCTTTTTGCAAGAGTTTTGGGCATCATGCTAAAAGAAAGGGCGTGCTGCAAAACACACACACACACACACACACACACACACACACACACACACACACACACACACACACAAACAAACAAACATACACACATGCATGTTCTTCTTTGAGAGAGCAGACTGTATTCAGCCATTCACATGGTTGCCCTTACCCATATTTTATACCATAGCAGCCAATTGGTTTAGCTCCCACTCCCTTAAATGTGAGACAAAGCATTGAGGCACTACATGGAGAGGAGAGTATCTTTTTGTACGCAAATTATATTTCTTAACAATTTGAGAGTGACATCATCATACCCTACATGAGTGCTCCGCTTTTGATCACATCAAACTTGGTTTACCCACATTTTAGCCCATACCATGGCCTACGTGCCTTTCTCTCCTAGCCACCTCACGAATTCAACTTGTCAGTGGCCACCCTTATATCCATAGTCTTCGAGCATGTTCCATGTTGTACTCGGTCCCATAGGTCAATCTCACCTTTAAGGATGATCTCTCTCTCTCTCTCTCTCTCTCTCTCTCTCTCTCTCTCTCTCTCTCTCTCTCTCTCTCTCTCTCTCGCGTTAACCTTTGAGGTCACTGTGTCCCCCTCTCCTTGTATAAGTATGTGAGCATGCAAGCCCTTGATTTCAAGAATCAACGTTCATCGGCTAATATTTTTAGGTCTGTTCTCTCTCTCTCTCTCTCTCTCTCTCTCTCTCTCTCTCTCTCTTTAACTTGCTATGCAACATACGACTTGTTGCTAACAATGTTTGTACTGGATAAGGTTTGCCTAAACTTAATAGCTGAGAGTCGAGATTGGTCGGTCTCAAGATTAATGGGTCTCAAACCACGTCAGTAGGAAGAAAAACGTCTCTCTCTCTCTGTGTTGTGTGTGTGTGTGTGTGTGTGTAGTTTGTAGTATTAAAAAGAAACATGTGAGAGGCGAAGAGCCTGGTTGTGTGTACCAGCGAGCCTATTTTCTACTCGGTCACGAGCCGGCTCTTTTCTCTCTACCTATCTAATTGTGGTGGTTAAGAGCCTTGAAATGGGCATAGCCTTTCACATGGTTGACTTTTGAGGCCCTCTCTGTTAGCAAGAACCTGCTCAAGATCTGTCTCATCACTCAATCAAATCAAGCATTTATGTTCAAAAAGCCACCAATTTTCTTGACTTGCAAACAAAGATGGAAGGCTATTTAGCCATTCCAAAGTGACCAGGCTCTAAATGTAAGCAAAATGACACGGAGGCAGTCCTATAATGGAGGCACGTGCATGGAGGTAGCCCTACAATAAGAGACCGGAATCATCATTTCTAGGGGGAGGCCACATTAGGTATGTAACACCAAGGAGGATCCAAATGAGCAAACGATTGTTAACTCCAAGACCAAGGCCAATACCCTCGACTGGCAATGATCATCCTCCAATGCAATCACGTCAGTGTTTTGGAAAAATCATTTTTTCAAACGTACAAAATTGCTTTCCTTTAATTTTCCAAGAGAAAATTTAGAAAATTAGGTTTATTTTGCAGGTTTTTACACTATTTTTCTCTATTTTGGGGCGAGATTTCTCCTTTTCCCCTTGCCCTCAACCGACATTTTTGAAATTGAAAAGGGCATGATATTAAGCTGAGACACATTTTTCCCAAACATTGAATGGAAGACCCGCCTTGCACGACCGTGGCCGTGAGCACTGTTGCGGCAAGCAATGCCACATGTCCCCTTTGCAAAACCCCTTTTTTCTTCTATGTCAGGAGTTCGAGATGTGAAAACTTGGGAAAGCTAAAAAGCATAGATGGTCACGTTAGAGCTCTCAACATTGTAGCATCCGTTGACTGGCCGAAAAAAGACGAAGAAAGTGTGGAGACGACTCTCTCTCTCTCTCTCTCTCTCTCTCTCTCTCTCTCTCTCTCTCGTGGTGTGGAGGGTCGCAGCTAGGCAAAAATGGAGCTCGTCGGGATCAAGGGTGGTGGACAGGCAATGATAGAGGAGTAGGTGGCTCAGCAAGCGCTTGTGGCGAGTGGGACATGTATTGGATCCAGAGTCTTGGCATCCCGGCCAGTAGAGGATTGAGGCTGTATAAGGGTGTGGGCCTCGTGGCGGATCAGTTGTTGGCAACCAGGGGTTTTGATAGAGGAGACTATATGAGGCCTATTGCAGCAACATTTGAGAAGTCATACATGAAGTAAATGGCGAGTTGTGTTCATGATCAAGTTTAAGGGGGGGGGGCAGCATTCTCTGTCAAGCGCCAAGGCCAATCAATGGCACTCTCTCTCTCTTTCGAACAAAAATAGACATACACACTCCTCAGTAGGACTAAATGGGATTGGCCCCCCCTCTCTCTCTCTCTCTCTCTCTCTCTCTCTCTCTCTCTCTCTCTCTCTCTCACACACACACACACACACACACACACACACAGCTACAACAAATAATGAAGACGTCTCTCTCTCTCTCTCTCTCTCTCTCTCTCTCTCTCTCTCTCTCTCTCTCTCTCACACACACACACACACACACACACACACCACACACACACACACACACACACGCGCGCGCGTGCGTGCGTACATGCACACATATATGCACATTCGAGGCAGACCAACTGTGCGCTCCTTGCCACATTGTCGAAACAAGGGACTTGCCGTTACACCGTGTGCGAGCCATAGACGGCTCCAAGCACACAACTAGCTTAACTAGTAAGCTCACCGCTCTATGCTCCTGCCGTGGAGGATTCTTCGCCGCGAAGAAGAAGGAGACGCCGCTACGTCGCGCTCAACCACTTCACCGCCGTCGTGCCGCCGCAATGCTCGATCGCACTCTCTCTCTCTCTCTCTCACACACACACACACACACACACACACACACACACAAGGAGGTGAAGAAGAAGAAGATGGAGATGGAGATGGAGCAAGAGCACTCTTCTATTGCACAAATGAGAGAATGAGTGAATTTTAGGTTTAGTTGGCTTTTATATGAGCTCACCCCATTCACACTTGGGCGCCCATGCTTAGATAAACTAATCCCTTGAATGTCCCAGTTAGAGTGCGCCTCTCATCGGCGATCACTCTTACCCTTTTCCTATTGGTCCGACAAGCCCAGTACCTGACTCTACCAAATACATAATACACGTCCGTCGTAGGTGATGGGGTGTCCGTGAGCCGTGAGGGTTAACATGCCCCCCTTCCTCATGTAGATTCCGTCCTCGAAAGCTATTGAGTTGAAGCTCGTTCGTCAAGGTGGAAGAGCATTTGAGATGAATGTCCTTAGCCTTCTTCAGTCACTGCAAAATCAAACAACATAGGCACAGTAATTGCATTCTCATAAGTGATTAAAAAGCATATGCAGTTTTAGGTAGACAAATTGATTGGTAAAAGAATTTCAAACAATTTGTCAGCAATGAACATTAAATTGCTATGTAATCAAATGCATAAACAGATGTAAAGGTACAAAATTAAACAAGTCTGGGGTCACTAATTTGACGGTCGAAAGGCACTAGAGATCGAATATTAATACCATGGGTAAGCTTCTTAATTTTCTGTGGTCAATTAAGTTATTTAATCGCGAGAGCCAAGTATTCATGTTCGAGGGCTGACTAGAGGCTATATCTAGAAGACCTTGTAGTTAAGCTACCATAAAAGGAATTTCTCATGAAATCATCGCCTGACTGATTACTTTTTCTTTGACCCCCCAAAGTCTTTTCACAGTGATTCAATTTTGATGTGTGTGCTTATTTTGTATGCCTTGGGTTTTTTGCTTTTGAGTAAAAGCGCCCATACTGGGAACCTCTAGGGCTCTAGTACCATAGGCAATACATGTGAGTGAAGTACCAAATCAAGCTGAGATTTCTCTTCCAGCTTAAGATTTTACAGTGTGGCACTTTGATTTTTTGTTTGTTCATTTTCAGCATTTTAATTTTGTAACTTTGGGGGGTCATATAACACTGATACACCTCCCCAGGCTCATCACACTAGTAAACTCCCTTTATAATACTTAAGCTAAAGGTCAATAGGGTCAAGCCCACTAGAAAGCCCCAGTACATTTCACACAATGCTGCCTAAATTGGATTAAGAGCCTAAGTAACCATTAATTATTAGGAAGGCATTCCCCATGGTCTTAAGAGAAGATTTCAAACAATTTGTCAGCAATGAACATTAAATTGCAATGTAATCAAATGCATAAACAGATGTAAAGGTAAAAAAATTAAACAAGCCTGGGGTCGCTAATTTGACGATCGAAAGGCACTAGAGATCGAATATTAATACCATGGGTAAGCTTCTTAATTTTCTGTGGTCAATTAAGTTGTTTAATCGCGAGAGCCAAGTATTCATGTTCGAGGGCTGACTAGAGGCTATATCTAGAAGAACTTGTAGTTAAGCTACCATAAAAGGAATTTCTCATGAAATCATCGCCTGACTGATTACTTTTTCTTTGACCCCCCAAATTCTTTTCACAGTGATTCAATTTTGATGCGTGTGCTTATTTTGTATGCCTTGGGTTTTTTGCTTTTCAAGTAAAAGCGCCCATACTGGGAACCTCTAGGGCTCTAGTACCATAGGCAATACATGTGAGTGAAGTACCAAATCAAGATGAGATTTCTCTTCCAGCTTAAGATTTTACAGTGTGGCACTTTGATTTTTTGTTTGTTCATTTTCAGCATTTTAATTTTGTAACTTTGGGGGGTCATATAGCACTGATACACCTCCCCAGGCTCATCACACTAGTAAACTCCCTTTATAATACTTAAGCTAAAGGTCAATAGGGTCAAGCCCACTAGAAAGCCCTAGTACATTTCACACAATGTTGCCTAAATCAGATTAAGAACCTAAGTAACCATTAATTATTAGGAAGGCATTCCCCATGGTATTAAGAGAAGATTTCAACACCTAACTTGGTCAAACTAGTTTGTTGGACTACTTGATTTTTAAACCTAGACAAGTGATTATGACAAAAAATTACATTGAATTAAATGTTTGATACTAAGCAAACGGTGAATATTAGGCTACCAATCACAAATATCAGCTGACAATCATCGATGCAAAAAAGATAAGGGGCAATGCTAATGGACAAGAAACACCTATTTGTGTCGATGGTCGCGCTTGATTTGAAGAGTGAGTCGAGATAAAGATTCCATGAAGGTCCAAATTCTACCAATAACAACACGCTCCTGTACACACTAGGAAACAAAAGGAATACCTCCAGGAGGCACATTAGTGGAAAAAGGTACCAACACTTATTGAACACAACAAAAAACATAAGGAACCCTAACCTAATTATTTTCACTCCCCGTAGAGAGTCAAGGGAATAGGATATTGTAGAGGTTGGGGGGAAACCCTAAGGCTAAACCCATATCCTCGTCATCGAGATAAACAAAGTCATCATCCATGAGACCATATGTGCCATCCGTGTAGTCATGTAAATTTTCTTCTTCATCATAGGTGCCCATGTTTACTAAGAAGGTCACTAGACGCCTATAGTCATCTTGGTCAAAAGGGTAGGCTTGTGCAATGGGAAAAACGCTCTCTACTAAGTATGGATCAGACGTGGTCAAGAGACGTATCAGCCATTCTAACTCCTCCAAATTCCTCTCACATGCTAGCGTACCTATCAAATCCCATTCACATGCAAGCATTGGAAAGACCATGTGAAATATTTGTGAAAAGTAACGAGGGTACCTCTCACCCAAGGATGGAGTGGATGACTCTAGCGTACTAGCCATATCTGTACACGCAAATAGATGATGGTTAGAGTGCAAATATTACAAGGGTCGTATTCTTGTGCATAATTTTTTTTAATGATTTTGTGGTATGGCTCTTGCTCTTTTACTTTTTTATCTTGTTTTTGTGATTATAAGGGTTTATATATACATTCCCTAAGATTGGAGATTAAGAGGTCAGGGAGAAAGGTTGAGAGGGAAGCAAGTGAATGATGACTATCAGCAAACACTCCCCCCTCCCTTGGGTAGATCATACCGTTTGAAATGAGCTCGTCACCCTTTGAAACCAATCGTTCCAGTTGGTAATAGGTGAGGATTTTTACCAGTAGTTTTCTATTACCCTAGGTGCCTCATCAAGTTGCAAGGGTGGTAAGGTACTCTCCCAGGATCGAACTTGAAGTGGTTCATCGGGTGATTCTTGAACACTGGGAGGTGTGGATTCTTTTGTAGCTTCATGGAGGTCCACTACTATAGATGGAGGCTGTGTAGAAGCTTTTACCTCTATGGATGTATTACATGAGGAGCTAGAAGCTTCATGGAACTCCCCCCTTCCTGAGCTAGGTGGAATAAATTGGTTTTGCATTGGAGCCCAAACTAGCTCTGGACTAGGTGTGTAGCATTCTGTGATCTTTCCCTTCCCACGGTCTGCCATTGGCTTTAGCGTTACACTGTTTGACTCATATGGGTTTGTTGTCGATAGGGATTCCCACATTTTACGTTTAGGTACCCAAATTTGCTCATTTCCATCATAGTAGCCTTGGGCTTCTAATAGTCCTTTTGGAATCCATCGTGATTTGGTCTTGACTCTCCTAGAGCGCGCTCTTGGTTCTCCAGGGAAATGTTTTCTTGAAATGGATGGGAGGGTTGAGGTAGTTGGAAGTAAGGCCTTGGGGACCCATTGATATGTACTCTTAGGTCGTGCAGGTTGAGTACTTGCAATATTACTGCTTGCTGCAACTACAAGTGTTGAAGTGCTAGATTCATGGGTAGCCGGCAAAGACGAGTTAACCACCTTGGCTTGTGAATGTTGGCTATCCTTCAACTTTGCTAGAGTTTGCAACGTAGGTGACTTTGCTTGAATGATAGGGGTAAGAGTCGGTGGTCGCGTCGTGACACTACCAGTATCCCAATCAATAGTGCATTTGGTTGCCAACATCCACGTGCGTCCCAGGTTTACGTTGCCTTCCATAGCTCCTGTGGGCATGACTAGAAACCTCTGCACTATGCTTCCATTGTCATAGACAACAGGGGTCTGAAGGACTCCAAGAATAGCAGTTTTCTTTTTATTAATGCCCTTGACTTGCATCGTACTCGGGGATAGGGTCGGTTTCCCTAATTGACACCAAACTCCATAGGATAACAAATTGTGTTTAGCTCCCGTATCTAATAAGGTATTGTATAGTACTTTCCCATAGGGGCTATTTAGCTCAATTGGGTATCATAGGGGTGGCTCAGATTCTAATGCGTCGTCATCTGTGTCCTCGAAAAATGCTTGCGTGATTCCCAGATTAGCCTCTCGTTGGCGTCTAAGACGTTGTTGTTGTTCTCGAGCCTCAACTCTTGCTTGGATTTTTAAAAGCTCTGCTTGTTCCTTGGAAGCCTTTGCTTTCAAGGCTCGACTTTGTTCTAGCCTTCGTAGGTTCTCAATTTCCCTCTCCCTTGTTGCTTGCATATAGCGTTCGATCTCTTGTACTTCGGCAAGACTCCTACCATCGGGTAGTAAAACCTCAGAGGGAGATAGTCCTAAAGGATCAGGAGGTGCAGTGGATGGAACATTCACATGCACACTCTCAAGAAGCATAGGGTCTATTTTAGGTATGAATGACGAATTTACTTCCCCACTCCCTTCATTTATTTCATTAACCGCATGTTCGGAGCGAGTAGCTCTACTAAGGGTCTCTTTTAAGTGGCTAAACACGCTGGACCCGGGCCGTGGGCCCATGGCATGCATGTCTTGACCTGAACTATCAGGGTTTGGTGTAGGGTACCCCTCCATGACTTCGTAGTCAGAGGAAGAATCACTAGACGCGATATGAGGATCTTGGGTCGCACTACCTTGAGTCCCGGCCGAAGGTCCAGAACCTAGGGCGGAGGAATAATGGGTGCCCGCGTAAATGGAGGCACTACCAATATGCTCGTGCTCTAACACTCGTCCACAACGTAGGTTCATATGACTTGGATCCCCTAGAAGTGTCAGTGAGGGCCCGTGAAGGCTGCTCACCTAGTAATTTTGGGTGTTTTGCAACCCAAGTCTTTTCTTATTTATTTATTTTTTGATTTTTTGGTCTTTTTTTTTCTGACCCACCTATAGAATAGAACGTATGATAGCTCAAAAAGAGCGTCTCGATCAGAGGGACATGCCGTGCTTTACAGCCCTCCATTTGGTCACTTTATGCCCTCGGAATCCCTAAAACCGTCAATTTCTAGTAGGGAACTAAGCCCAAATTAGAAAGTTTAAGGGTGCAAGTGGGAAGAGAAGAGAGGAGAGTGGAGGACTTGCCCCACATGCTCTCATTCCCCCTTGAGGGGGTAGGGTATATATATAAGAGTGAGTCTAGTATATATCATAGGACTGAGGCCTGGGCCTGGGCTTGGGCTTGGGCTTGGGCTTGTGCTTGGGAAAATGATCCCGATCCCGATCAAAATCTTAGTGTAGCCCCCCAGTCACTCACGCTTAAATATTTTCGGTTTTTTTTTAATTTACTTACTAACGGTGCTGCTAACCACTAACTAATCTGTTAACTGCTTACTGACAGTGAGCTAACTGTCCACCTACTTCCTCTCTCGCTACCTTACTGTGCAAAGACTGTGTGCAGGCAAACCTTGACAGAAAACTGTGTACAGAGTGTGTGCAACAGAAATTGCTAACTGCCTTCCTACTTATTCATTCACTGCAAACAAGCTAGCGACTACTAATTGTGCAAAGACTGTGTGCAAACAGAAAACACAACATTATGTAGAAATCACAGAAGTTGCAGACAATACAGAAATTAACAACTTGCAGAAAAACAACTCATTCCTCTTCCTCTTCCTCTTATTTCCTACTACAAACAACTCATAGGAGAAGCACAAAGTGCCTCTTGGGCTTAGTGCAGGGCGATTCCCCGGCAACGGCACCAAAAATGTGCGCTCCTTGCCGCACTGTCGAAGCAAGGGCCTTGCCTAACACTGTGTGCGAGCCATAGACGGCTCCAAGCACACAACTAGCTTATCTAGTAAGCTCAAAAGAGGGCAATGGTGTGTCACTCACTGCTCTATGCTCCTGCCGTGGAGGATTCCTCACCGCGAAGAAGAAGGAGACGTCGCTACGTCGCGCTCAACCGCTTCACCGCCGTCGTGCCTTCGTAATGCTCGATCGCACACACACTCTCCCTCTCACATACACACACACACACAGGGAGGTGAAGAAGAAGAAGATGGAGATGGAGATGGAGCAAGAGCACTCTTCTATTGCACAAATGAGAGAATGAGTGAATTTTAGGTTTAGTTGGCTTTTATATGAGCTCACCCCATTCACACTTGGGCGCCCATGCTTAGCCAACTAATCCCTTGAATGTCCCGGTTAGAGTGCGCCTCTCATCGGCGATCACTCTTACCCTTTTCCTATTGGTCCGACAAGCCCGGTACCTGACTCTACCAAATACATAATACATGTCCGTCGTAGGTGATCGGGTGTTCGTGAGCTGTGAGGGTTAACATTTACTAAGAAGGTCACTAGACGCCTATAGTCATCTTGGTCAAAAGGGTAGGCTTGTGCAATGGGAAAAACGCTCTCTACGAAGTATGGATCAGACGTGGTAAAGAGACGTATCAGCCATTCTAACTCCTCAAAATTCCTCTCACATGCTAGCGTACCTATCAAATCCCATTCACATGCAAGCATTGGAAAGACCATGTGAAATATTTGTGAAAAGTAACGAGGGTACCTCTCACCCAAGGCAGGAGTGGATGACTCTAGCGTACTAGCCATATCTGTACACGCAAATAGATGATGGTTAGAGTGCAAATATTACAAGGGTCGTGTTCTTGTGCATAATTTGTTTTTATGATTTTGTGTTATGGCTCTTGCTCTTTTACTTTTTTATCTTGTTTTTGTGAGTATAAGGGTTTATATATACATTCCCTAAGATTGGAGATTAAGAGGTCAGGGAGAAAGGTTGAGAGGGAAGCAAGTGAATGATGACTGTCAGCAAACACTCCCCCCTCCCTTGGGTAGATCATACCGTTTGAAATGAGCTCATCACCCTTTGAAACCAATCGTTCCAGTTGGTAATAGGTGAGGATTTTTGCCAGTAGTTTTCTATTACCCTAGGTGCCTCGTCAAGTTGCAAGGGTGGTAAGGTACTCTCCCAGGATCGAACTTGAATTGGTTCATCAGGTGATTCTTGAACACTGGGAGGTGTGGATTCTTTTGTAGCTTCATGGAGGTCCACTACTATAGATGGAGGCTGTGTAGAAGCTTTTACCTCTATGGATGTATTACATGAGGAGCTAGAAGCTTCATGGAACTCCCCCCTTCCTGAGCTAGGTGGAATAAATTGGTTTTTCCTTGGAGCCCAAACTAGCTCTGGACTAGGTGTGTAGCATTCTGTGATCTTTCCCTTCCCACGGTCTGCCATTGGCTTTAGCGTTACACTGTTTGACTCATATGGGTTTGTTGTCGATAGGGATTCCCACATTTTACGTTTAGGTACCCAAATTTGCTCATTTCCATCATAGTAGCCTTGGGCTTCTAATAGTCCTTTTGGAATCCATCGTGATTTGGTCTTGACTCTCCTAGAGCGCGCTCTTGGTTCTCCAGGGAAATGTTTTCTTGAAATGGATGGGAGGGTTGAGGTAGTTGGAAGTAAGGCCTTGGGGACCCATTGATATGTACTCTTAGGTCGTGCAGGTTGAGTACTTGCAATATTACTGCTTGTTGCAACTACAAGTGTTGAAGTGCTAGATTCATGGGTAGCCGGCAAAGACGAGTTAACCACCTTGGCTTGTGAATGTTGGCTATCCTTCAACTTTGCTAGAGTTTGCAACGTAGGTGACTTTGCTTGAATGATAGGGGTAAGAGTCGGTGGTCGCGTCGTGACACTACCAGTATCCCAATCAATAGTGCATTTGGTTGCCAACATCCATGTGCGTCCCAGGTTTACGTTGCCTTCCATAGCTCCTGTGGGCATGACTAGAAACCTCTGCACTATGCTTCCATTGTCATAGACAACAGGGGTCTGAAGGACTCCAAGAATAGCAGTTTTCTTTTTATTAATGCCCTTGACTTGCATCGTACTCGGGGATAGGGTCGGTTTCCCTAATTGACACCAAACTCCATAGGATAACAAATTGTGTTTAGCTCCCGTATCTAATAAGGCATTGTATAGTACTTTCCCATAGGGGCTATTTAGCTCAATTGGGTATCGTCGCGGTGGCTCAGATTCTAATGAGTCGTCATCTGTGTCCTCGAAAAATGCTTGCGTGATTCCCAGATTAGCCTCTCGTTGGCATCTAAGACGTTGTTGTCGTTCTTGAGCCTCAACTCTTGCTTGGATTTTTTAAAGCTCTGCTTGTTCCTTGGCAGCCTTCTTTTGATGGATAGCTTGCAACTCTTCCTGGCTTAGAGGATCATAATATCTTTTGAATTTACTCCCATTAAGGAATCCAATGGTTTCAACTCCATCTAGAGTCTCCACACGAATGGTACCTTGAGGGGTAATTTCACACACTCGATATGGTCCCTTACCAGCGTATTTCAATTTCTTCTTTTCATTACGTACCCCGTACATAAGAACTTTATCACCAACCTTGATGTCTTTATCCTTTAAATGGCTATCAAACCACTTCTTTCTCCTATCCTTCTCCACTAGAGCATTTCGCACAGCTAATTGCCTCTCTTCATCTAGCCTTTCCAGGATATATAATCGCTCAACTAAGGGGTTACCATCCCAACCTTCTTGAGAAGCTACTCGAAGACTAGGAATGACAAACTCCCATGGCATAACTGCTTCCTGGCCATACACCATCTTAAACGGTGTGCAATTAATAGCAACTTTATACGCAGTACGATAAGCCCATAAAGCTGATGTAAGCTTTAGGTCCCAATCAGTGTGATTAGCCTCAACTGTCTTTGTCAAAATGGAGATGAGAGTTTTGTTGGTACTCTCAGCTTGGCCATTTGCTTGGGGATAATAGGGTGTAGACTTGTGGTGAGATATCATGAAGTTTGATGTGAGTTCTTTTATTACTTCATTTATAAAATGAGTTCCATTGTCACTCACAAGTTCAAAGGGGCATCCAAAACGTGTGATAATGTTCTCAAAGAGGAACTTAGCTGTTGTTTTTGCATCCGCCTTCCGTGTTGCTTTTGCTTCAACCTATTTGGTTACATAGTTCGGTAGCCACAATGATATATCGTGATTGCGTGTTACATGCAGCCGGACTAATCGGTCCTACAAAGTCTAAGCCCCACTTTTCAAATGGTTGGGTTACCTTGATGGGATGTAGAGGCATCCTATCCCTTCTTTGTGGCTTGTTGAAGCATTGGCATTCATCACATCTCTTTGCAAAAAGTGATGCATCCGTTAACAGAGTGGGCCACCAATAGCCTGACTGTAAGATCTTTCGGGTAGTCAACTTTCTTGAAAAGTGACCACCAGCTACGCCCATGTGTGCCTCTTGTAGAATATATAAATACTCATCCTCGCGGGCACAGCGTCTAAGAACTTCATCTTTTCCTCTCTTATAGAGAGTTCCAGCCAATAAGCAATAGGGTTCGCATTCCTTGATTAATTTTCGAGCTATATCTTTTCACAGTTCCTTGGGTGGAAAACCATTAACTAAGAAGTTAACAATCTTTTCACTCCATTCAGGCATTGTCTCAACAATGAACAAAGGAGTATCAGGCAATTCATCATCAACCCCCGTAGGAGCTTCGCCATTAGGGATACGAGATAAATGATCCGCCATGACATGTTTCCTCCCAGGCCTCACAACAACGGTGAAGTCAAACTCAAGAAGAATTAACAACCATCGTGTAATTCGACCTGTGGAACACGGCTTGTTTACCAAATATAGCAATGCTTGATGATCAACATAAAACACAAACTTGGTAGCAAGAAGGTAATAGCAAAATTTCTTTACTGCGTAAATCATAGCTAGACCTTCGCGCTCTGTAGTAGTATAGTTCATCTCGGCATCATTTAATTGGCGACTTGCAAAGCTAATAGGGTAGTCCAATTTATGTTCTCCTGGTTGAGTTAGAACACACCCAATAGCAAAGTTTGATGCATCAATATGCACACGAAAAGGTACATTCCAATCAGGTGTTCGCAGGATTGGAGCACTTGTTAGGGCCTTCTTTAATAACTCATAAGATTGATGACATTCTTTCGTCCAATGAAACTCGATAAGAAGCTTGTACAATGGACGCGCTATCTCGGCAAAGTTTAAAATAAACCTTCAATAATAACCAACATGGCCCATAAATCTTTGAACTCCTTTATAGTTCGGAGGTGGTGGCAAATCGGCAATGGCTTTAATCTTACTCTCATCTGTGGATATCCCGTTCTTGGACACTATATGCCCTAGAATGACACCATGCTCATCCCAAAATTGGCATTTGAAAGGGTTCAATGAGATGCAATAAAATCTGCACCTTTCAAATATTTTTCGTAGATATAACAAATGATTCTCCCAAGAAGAATAAACACAAAGGTCGTCTAGGAAAGCTTCACAAAACTCCCTTAAAAATTCTTTAAAGGCAGTGTTTATTAATCGTTGGAATGTAGCAGGGGCATTTGTTAAGCCAAAAGCCATAACACGAAATGCAAACACTCCAAACTCTGTGATAAAAGCAGTTTTAGCTTGGTCCTCTAATGCAATTGTGATTTGATTGTAACCAGAGTACCCATCTAAAAAGCTATAAGCTTCCTTGCCCGCAACTCTTTCAAGCACATGTTCTGAATATGGCAAGGGATAATGATCTCTCCTAGTAGCTGCATTAACTTTCTTGAGGTCCACGCACACTCTTAGTTTCCCATTCTTTTTTGGCACAATGACTATTGGAGAAACCCATTCTGAGTGCTCAATAGGGTATATGAATCCACATTGGATAAGTTTTTCAATCTCCTCTTGTACAATTTTGGCGTACTTAGGATTCATTGGATAGGGTCGTTGCTGGACGGGTTTAGCAATGTTGATCATGGGAATTGTATGTTGCACCACAGAATGTGGAACGCCCTTCATGTCATGATATGTCCAAGCAAAGATATCCTTGTATTCCTTGAGGAGCTCCTTAAGTACAACCTCTTCAGTTTCGGTAAGGTCTTGAGCAATAAAGACTGGTTTAGACTCCTCACCTGGTTCTGCTAATTCTATCTCTTTAACTACCGCTGGACCATCATAGACTCCACTGCTTCCATTGCTAGGTATTCGTTAGGCTTTGGCATACACAACCTTTCGCTCCCCCGTGGTATAAGAATTAAAATGTTCAGGAGCTGTATGTAAGTCAGCAGGCTCTTGTCCTGACGGAGACCTTTCTTTTAGTTCTGCCTCCTTTTGTTGTTGTGCTAACTCTCGGTTTTGACGTCTTCTTATAGTTGGACTCAATTTCGGCTCTGTAACCTCCAATTGAGTGAGGTCAATGGGTCGTGGGCTGCACCACATGACACTCTGGAGATGTTCACCCCAATTGTCTACTAGCTTTCGATGAGCATCACATGCCCCTAGATAGCTAAGCCATTCTGCAGTAGATCTTTCCTTGTTTATCCTAGCTCTCACATTTGCTCGATATCGTCGTCTCTTATATGACCTTTGTTTCTTGTTAAGGTTTTGATTTTGGTAAATGTTTGAACTCGACTCGCCTAATAGGTCTTCGCTTGTATCTTCTTCACCCTCATATAAATTACCATAGATGGTCGTACTAGGCCTTGAGTGTTCAGTTTCTATACTTGGTTCACTCGATGTTTCCTCAGGTTCTGAATCTATTTCTCCCTGAGATTCCATTTTTGATGTGTATTGGCCCGAAGCCTTTGAGGAATCATCAGTTTCACTCTCAGGTAGGTGTGCCTCTTTCTTATCATCGCATGTTACATGCGCTACACCTAACATATTTACTGGTACAATGTGTGGTATCTCTTCCCCATCTGGTGTTACCCAGGTTGTTCCTCTAGCTCCCCATGTATCTATAGTTGCCGCTAGGTGTACCCAATCGACATTGTCTGACTCGGTCATTTCGGGTAGGATATCCATATAAGGAGAGTTCTCCCCAATATCCGTGTCTTCGTTACACGTGTAACAATACTGTAATGGAGCTGAGTGAATTGTTGTGTCTGATTGATTATCAATGATGAATTTATTTCCTAGAGGATGCATTCGACCACTTAAAAGATCAACTCGAATGACAGAGTCTTGGAACTGTAAGTAGACGTGGTTTTTGGACCAGTCATGCACCATTTTTGCTTCCCTCATGAATGGACGCCCTAAGATCATCTCAAATGACATAGGATGCTTGGAAAAATCCATAACAATGAAAGTTTGCCTTACCTTGTGTCCCAAGACCTTGATTCTGAGATCCTTTAGCATTCCAATAGGCGTAACAATAGATCCATTAGCCATTTTTACCACTACGCTTGTGGCTTCAAGGTGAGGTCGCCCCATAGACTCCCAACAACTCTTTGTCACCATGCTGACTCCCGCACCACCGTCAAGGACCCCCTTTACAGTTAATCCTTTAGTAGTGATTGGTAGAGTAGAATTAGATTCATCACTTTCAAAGTATTGCCCCAACTTGTTAACGGGTACTTCAATTACAGATTCATGTCCCGCTAGGTCAGATGGTGGTGCTAAATGTTCCTCATCATTCATTACCGAGTCAGGTTTGTTCATATGTGCAAACTGTGGTAATCCGGCCTGTAATTCTCCATTGAGGAAGGCTCGAAGAGCTGAGACTAGCTCGGGGTCTTTATATAGTTTGGACATGATGGTGGTTCTAACTTCTGAAGACATGAAATCCATCAATTTGGCAACATTTAATGGCATCTTGTGGGACGTAGGACCCTAACAAGAGAATGGTGAAGATGGAATCTCCACTTCCTCTAGGGGGTCGGGTATTCCCTCACCAAACATTCTCTCTAGTAGGAAAGGTGTGTGTCCACTTTCAGATGTCCTACCCTCACCCTCTTCCCGAATGATACTGGGTATAGCTAACGGCCTGTAGTTCTTGTGAGGTTGAACTTGTGTGGGAAACACTGTGTCCGACATCTGGATGTGTTTGGGTTCAGGTTCTAATGTTCGTTGAGTTTCTTCCACCAAACCCCTTAGTTGTTGGACTCGTTCAATTTCCACTGTTGGGTTTGGATAGGTTCCAATCTTTCTCTTGCAATCCTCATTTTTTGTCTCTCGTGGCTTATCTTGGGGGCTCGCAACTGGGTAGTTTAACTTTGAATACTCTTTTGGTGTTCGTCGTAATTCCCTCTCGTGATCTTCTCACTGGCTTTTTTCTTTGTAGTAACAGTTTTGGTGTCCGTGGTCTCTATCGCACTGAAGAGGTGGTCTCCTGGAAAAACTATTAATGTTTTGGCCTCTTGCTGCTTGATATACCGGTTTGATTTGTCCCCAATGGTCTTCCATATAGTATATGGGACACTCCTCAAGCATGTCGACTCCATAGGTGATACTAAAATTTATGTCCTCTTCGCAATCTACATAAGTACTAGATGACTCGCAACCTATTTGGTTCATAGGTGTAACTCTCGGATGAGGGGGTTGCGGTCCTAGCACTGGAGGTGGCAACGGTGTGGTTTGGACCACATTTTGGGTTCTAGGGACCATGTGCTGTAATGGCAACTGTTGCTCCATGGGTGGGGTAGGCATCAATGCAGGAACTCGAGGTGAGTCTGCCCAAGCTATAGGCGGTCTATTTTCCATGATGCGTTTAAGCATTAGGCAATCCTTCGCTTGATGGACATACCTACCACACACGTTACAAGTCCCGTTAAACTTTACTCTGAAAGTAGGGCATTCACTCGTAGTATGTGGGCCCAAGCAAATTGAGCATCATTGGTTCTCCCTTCTTGGATACATATGAGTGTTTTGTGGAGCACGATTACCCCTAAGGCTTTCTTGGATGGCCTTTGTGAGATCTGCCAAATTCATCTCAGATATCGTTTGCTCTTTCACGATTGGCTTTATCTTCATTGGCTCATGCCCTGACGCTTGCGAGCTACTAGACTTCGGCTCGGCAGACACTCTTTCTCCTGCAATCATTAAATTATCCTCCAATTGGATTGCATTCATGGTGACTGCTTCCCAAGTAGTGATACCTCTAATGACTAGGCCATTATAGATACTTTCATGTCGTAGTCCCCTAATGAATCTATTGAGAAATTGGTTGTTGTTGAATCGCTCGCTTGCATTGCATTGAGAATTTAAATTCTTTAGGCGACTAATAAAGTCTCTCATGGATTCACCTTCTTCTCGTTGGGATTTCTGGAGCTGAGAGGCTACACCCCAAAGTACTCCCTCTCGTATGTATTCTTTTAAGAACAGTCTCCTAAGAGTAGAGTAGATCGTTTTCTCTTCTACTCTTAAGGTTCTATACCAATCTTCAGCCTTTCCGCTTAGGGTCAAACTCAAAGCCTTACACTTATGTAGCTCATTGTGCTCTTCCAAGGAATCGCACACATGTTCAAAGACTTCCATATGCTTTCTAGCATCTCCGTCTCCACTAAATTTCTGTGTGAGCTTAGCTACTTGAACTGCCTTGCTCCTAGGCTCTCTATCAGGTGCACTACGCATGTTTTCCGCAATAGAGCGACCGATAGTTTGAGAAAATGCTGCCAAATCTCCTATTTGAGCAGGCATAATGGGTGTATGTGCTCCTGGAACCACATGTGAGATGGGAGTTGGCCTTGGCCTTGGCATACGCGCGGCTCTTGGGTCCCAAATTTCGTATGGTGGTGTACCAGACGGTGGTCCAAAGTTTACAGGCGTGGCCCTAGGCATAGGGGGTGCCTGATATGGCATGTTATTATTAAATGGCATGGATCCACTTGTATAAGAGCTTGGATAATTCCATTGTGGATTGTAAGCTCTTGGAATAATCGGAGGTGTAGGAGCTACATGAGGCTGAGGTACGACAGGTGCACATGATTGATACATACATGTAGGTATAGTTGGGGGCACTGTGCTACTAGGCATCGGCGCAGTGTTAACAAATGAACTCCATGGTGTACTTCTTGTCATGCTCACCACTGGGATATGCATGGTAGCCGTAGTGTCATTAAGAGAAAGATGAGCTAGATCTTGGAAGGTAAAGCTGCCACTTGTGGGCTCAGATTGTACTGAGGCTCCTGGCGAAACAACATATGGAGGATCAATGGGGCTCACTGAGGGAGTCTCCATTTGTGACAGGGTTGGTTGGTTGGCCTTTCCCGTATCCAAGAATCTCATTAGGCCTGTTGAAGGCATGTTGATCCCTGTGTTCTATCTTTCTAACTCGACAATCCTATGGAGGACATCACAGACTTTCTGTTGTTGCTCATCTATGCTAGTAGCACCCGATGTGGATTGTATAACATCTAACCAACCCACATGATAGGTGTGTCCTGTGTACCGATCAGTTAAAGCTTCTGCTTTTAGGTCATACTCCCAATTTTCGTTTACGAATATCCCATCTAGGCCTGGCGTGCTGGAGGTTTCCCTCAAGGTGGAAGCATTATTGCTCCCCATCGCTTGCCCCTCCGTGACTGCTACCTTGGGAGCACTCGGTTGCTCGGCTGGCATGATTGTTGTCATAGGAGCCTTTGCTTTCAGGGTTCGACTTTGTTCTAGCCTTCGTAGGTTCTCAATTTCCCTCTCCCTTGTTGCTTGCATATAGCGTTCGATCTCTTGTACTTCGGCAAGATTCCTACCATCGGGTAGTAGAACCTCAGAGGGAGATAGTCCTAAAGGATCAGGAGGTGCAGTGGATGGAACATTCACATGCACACTCTCAAGAAGCATAGGGTCTATTTTAGGCATGAATGACGAATTTACTTCCCCACTCCCTTCATTTATTTCATTAACCGCATGTTCGGAGCGAGTAGCTCTACTAAGGGTCTCTTTTAAGCGGCTAAACACGCTGGACCCAGGCCGTGGGCCCATGGCATGCATGTCTTGACTTGAACTATCAGGGTTTGGTGTAGGGTACCCCTCCATGACTTCGTAGTCAGAGGAAGAATCACTAGACGCGATATGAGGATCTTGGGTCGCACTACCTTGAGTCCTGGCCGAAGGTCCAGAACCTAGGGTGGAGGAATAATGGGTGCCCGCGAAGGTTGCTCACCTAGTAATTTTGGGTGTTTTGCAACCCAAGTCGTTTCTTATTTATTTATTTTTTGATTTTTTGGTTCTTTTTTTCTGACCCAGCTATAGAATAGATCGTATGATAGCTCAAAACGAGCGTCTCGATCAGAGGGACATGTCGTGCTTTACAGTCCTCCGTTTGGTCGCTTTATGCCCTCGGAATCCCTAAAACCGTCAATTTCTAGTAGGGAACTAGGCCCAAATAAGAAAGTCTAAGGGTGCAAGTGGGAAGAGAAGGGAGGAGAGTGGAGGACTTGCCCCACATGCTCTCATTCCCTCTTGAGGGGGTAGGGTATATATATAAGAGTGAGTCTAGTATATATCACAAGACTGAGGACTGAGGCCTGGGCTTGGGCTTGGGATCAAAATTTTAGTGTAGCCCCCCAGTCACTCACGCTTAAATATTTTCGGTTTTTTTTTAATTTTAAATTTATTTATTTATTTCTTTGGGCGACGGGTCGCGCGGTTTTGGTGACCCTTTCTTGGCCACACACATTGTCACCTACCTAACCTCCCAGTCAACAGCTCACTACCTTATCTACTTACTAACAGTGTTGCTAACCACTAACTAATCTGTTAACTGCTTACTGACAGTGAGCTAACTGTCCACCTACTTCCTCTCTCACTACCTTACTGTGCAAAGACTGTGTGCAGGCAAACCTTGACAGAAAACTGTGTACAGACTGTGTGCAACAGAAATTGCTAACTGCCTTCCTACTTATTCATTCACTGCAAACAAGCTAACGACTACTAATTGTGCAAAGACTGTGTGCAAACAGAAAACACAACATTATGCAGAAATCACAGAACTTGCAGACAACACAGAAATTAACAACTTACAGAAAAACAACTCATTCCTCTTTCTCTTCCTCTTCTTTCCTACTACAAACAACTCATAGGAGAAGCACAAAGTGCCTCTTGGGCTTAGTGCAGGGCGATTACCCGGCATTGGCATCAAAAATGTGCGCTCCTAGCCGCACTCTCGAAGCAAGGGACTTGCCGTTACACCGTGTGCGAGCCATAGACGGCTCCAAGCACACAACTAGCTTAACTAGTAAGCTCAAAAGAGGGCAATGGTGTGTCACTCACCGCTCTATGCTCCTGCCGTGGAGGATTCCTCGCCGCGAAGAAGAAGGAGACGCCGCTACGCCGCGCTCAACCGCTTCACCGCCGTCGTACCGCCGCAATGCTCGATCGCACTCTCTCTCTCTCTCTCTCTCTCTCTCACACACACACACACACACACACACACACACACACACACACAAGGAGGTGAAGAAGAAGAAGATGGAGATGGAGCAAGAGCACTCTTCTATTGCACAAATGAGAGAATGAGTGAATTTTAGGTTTAGTTGGCTTTTATATGAGCTCACCCCATTCACACTTGGGCGCCCATGCTTAGCCAACTAATCCCTTGAATGTCCCAGTTAGAGTGCGCCTCTCATCGGCGATCACTCTTACCCTTTTCCTATTGGTTCGACAAACCCGATACCTGACTCTACCAAATACATAAGACACGTCCGTCGTAGGTGATGGGGTGTCCGTGAGCCGTGAGGGTTAACACCAACTTATCGACGTGTGACACAGCTCGTTGCTCGTTATTTTCCCAAGCTACAAAGTAGAGCCACCCTTTACAAAAACAAAAGTAATCACCCTTCAAAATTGGAGGCTTGGAGTGAAACTCTATGGCCTTGCTAAAGACTTTAAAAAATATAAAAATATATATAGTACTAAGTAATGTGACAGAAGAGGTCAAAACTAAGTCTTTTCATTTTCTACCATTACTGTACTTGCTACTTACCCTTCACTTTTACATTTGAAACCAAATGATTTCTGGCTTACCCTTCACTTTTACATTTCAAACCAAATGTTTCTTAAAGTAAGTTCTTGACATGAAGGAGAGAGTGACACATGGATGCCCTCTCTTTCCTTGAAAATTTGGCTCGTGGCAGATCAGCTGTTGGCAACCAGGGGTGTTGATAGAGGAGACTATATGAGGCCTATTGCAGCAACATTTGAGAAGTCATACATGAAGTAAATGGCGGGTTGTGTTCATGATCAAGTTTAAGGGGGGGGAGGGAAGCATTCTTTGTCAAGCGCCAAGGCCAATCAATGGCACTCTCTCTCTTTCGAACAGAAATAAACATACACACTCCTAAGTAGGACTAAATGGGATTGGCCCTCTCTCTCTCTCTCTCTCTCACACACACACACACACACACACACAGAGCTACAACAAATAATGAAGACGTCTCTCTCTCTCTCTCTCTCTCTCTCTCTCTCTCTCACACACACACACACACACACACGCGTGCCAACTTAACGACGTGTGACACAACTCGTTGTTCCCAAGCTACAAAGTAGAGCCACCCTTTACAAAAACAAAAGTAATCACCCTTCAAAATTGAAGGCGGGAGTGGAACTTCATGGCTAGCACTAAGTAGTGTGACTTTTTGACAAAAAAAATCAAAACTAAATCTTTTCATTTTCTACCATTAGTGTACTTGCTACTTACCTTTCACTTTTACATTTCAAACCAAATGATTTCTGACTTACCCTTCACTTTTACATTACAAACCAAATGTTTCTTAAAGTAAGTTCTTGAAATGAAGGAGAGAGTGACACATGGATGCCCTCTCTTTCCTTGAAAATTTTAAGTTCAATTATATATAGTATAGATAGATGGTGACCATTGGATGGTGAAAGGTCCAAAGAATAATTGTAGGTTTTTTCTACAACTCCCATGTGGCCTTCTCGTCCAATAAAACAATTTAGAGAGATGAAATTTTTTGAAGTCCTTAAATGAAAAGACCCCTTATTAATTCCTCACATCATGAGATCAAACTCATTGTTTCTACTCTCATTAGATTGAATCTTCGTAGCTCCCACTTCAACTTAGCAATTCAAGTTCGGCACGTCTCAAATAAGCACCATGCAGTGAGCGACCTCGACCTCACGACCTCACCAAGTGAGAGAAATCTTCCGGTTGAGCCACTCCACATGCGAGCTATTCGTTGTGTGCAATGCGAGTGCAAATATATACAAAAAGTCAATCTTCTTCTCCTAGCTCTGTGATGTAGCCTCTCCTGCCAACCCTCATGTCCCTCTTCCACCTCCAACTGGTTGGTTGCCTACCATTTTTTATCTCCCTTTGACTTTGCTTGTTATTTACTCCCTTCCACAAAGCAACATCTCACTTAGATTCTTACAAAAAGAATCAACCCAAAATTGTATCCACATATTCTTTTTGTTTGTGGGCCGAACTCACAATTGCGAGTGTATATATTAGAAATACCAATAAGATGTACAAAGTAACCTCGAGCTTGTGTCGAGCCTCAAGGGACAAACAACTACAACCCTCAAACCGAGGTTATCCAACATCAACTATAAGAGTGGTTCTACCAGAAAACATGCCCTTACCCACTGCAATTGGTCCTTATGGCAAGAGCAGTCCAACTCCACTCATTCGAATTCTACCTTTTCCCTATCCCAAAAATTGGCTCCCTGCTTTGCTAATTATCTTTGAGAAACTAGCTACAGAGAGGTCTTGCTCAAACACTTGACAATTCTTGGCCTGCCAAACATAATGAAAGAAGGAGTATCTCACAATTTGAGTGCAAATCAGCAAAGGTGGGCTTCACATTTCCTTCCCTCCTAGGAGCATATCATTCTTCTAGAACCCAATCTTCCACGTTCTTTGGATCCACTTGCAAATTTTTCTTGCCAAGCCGCTAATCGTCAGGTACTTGTTGAAGAGATGGGACAGATCTTCACTAGCCATTTTGCACCCCGAGAACCTATCTGACCCAATACCATGCGCCTAGACCTTTAGCTTGTCAGCATAGGCCCCCAAACACCTTCCACAAGAAGCCATTTAGGGTTCTTGTATACACATATTCTTTTCTTTTTTTTTAAATAGCAAAACTCACAATTGTGAATGAATTATATTGAACAGCCCAAAAAATTACAAGGTGGACTTATGGACATATTCTTATCCTCTAAAGTCTTTTTGAAGCATGCCCAAAAAAGTGAATGTATGTTTTAGAGAATAGCATTTGAAAGGCTAATACTTTTAAAGCTCTTGGGTACATTTGTCTACCAAACAAATTTGAACGAACTTCACCCTTGGGTGCTATGGCCTATAGGAGAGAAAAAAAAAAAAAACAAACCAAATCCTGTTATTTGGTTGTAGGCTTGGAGCCATCAACCATGTATTCTTTTTTCTTTTTTTGCAAAACTAAAAAAAGTGAGCAAATTATATTAATTATCACCAAAAAATTTACAAGCCAAAAACCTGCTCAAAATCGAGCTAGGGTATCGAGATAACTAGTCCACACGACAACATGAGACGATTACACCGCACCATAACACATATCAAGTACATTGGCTAAACATGAAGAGCGACCTCGTTGACTGAACAACACCAAGAACATGGCTGCCATCCTCAATACCAGAATAGAAAAACTACTTGTCGAGAAGGGGCCGAGCCCAAAGTCTCCGTCACCCACCCAAGACTCAAGAGGTGCCACCATAGGAACTCTTTTGCCACTAGAGCACACTATGCCTCAAGAGGCCAGAGACCAAATGAAACAGATATGCAACCCAAAGACCTTCAGATTTACCATCACCGAACCAGGTTGGACCGGGTCTCCACCAACCAGACCTTGACCTCGACGAGCCAACAAGAACCAAGAACCAACTGAATCGATTGACCAAGACACCATTCGCAAGCCCCAGCAGGAGCCCACCAAAGTCATGCAGGTCCATGCAAAAGCCCCAAACCACAAACGAAACCGAACAAACATTGCCATACCTCAGATCCTATTAAACCTTCGCACAACAAGGACACGAACTAGGCTAGGTGAGCTAGATTCTCCCCCGCCGATTGAGGGAAGGGTTGCCGCCAAACCCCAAGTCCAAAAATGATATGGTCGAGCAGATCGCCTGCAGTAGGAGGCAAAGAGTGACCAAGCTCCTCACAACCGAGAAGAACCTCCACCCATCTACATCGCAAATCCTTCCTCCGCATGCGACGATGCCTCCAGGCTAGGCAACCCCTAGTATCTCCCACTACTCCCATCCCTTGCAACAGCTACCACACGAGCCCCCCCAAGCTCATGCAATCCTACACAAAGATGATGATCTTAACGCGAGACCTAGGCTCCCCAGAGTTAGAGTATCTCAATCAACCATGTATTCTCTTTTCTATCATGTTATGAGACCCAAATCCCCAATGCCCCACATCCATAATAGGAGTATCTCAATCAACCATGCATTCTCTTTTCTTCCATGTTATGAGACCCAAATCCCCAATGCCCCACATCCATAATCGGACAAGACTTAAAGTAAGAAAACTATACGGTCCTATGGAGTCTTACTTTTTCTAGAAAAGGAAAAGGAAGAGAAAAGACACTTTATGTTATGACAATTGCCTCCATATGATGTAGGCGACGGCCCTACACACTTCTTTTTGGCTTAGCTCTTGCTAGTCCTTGCCTAAAGGTGATAAGAACCATGCTTGAGCACCATTTCTCCCTTGTCTTCACCATCTATTATTTTCTTAAATTGAGATTACATAGTTTAATCTTCTACAGAATAATGATTAATCTAGTGAACAGTACTCTTTTAATCTATTTTGTATAGTTTTGAAAAATAAGAGCCTTTTGCACAATCACAAGTGGTTATAACTTATCTCTCTCTCTCTCAATACACATCTTTTTTACATATTTACATCTTTGTTGTTATATGCGTGGCTCTCTCCCTCTAACATTTAATGGTCTAATAACTTATGTGTAGCGGAAAATTGGCATGAACATAGTGGGCATTTCATTAGAATAGATTCCTAATGAGAATTACAAGAGTGCTTGGGTGGAGAGAGCAACAAAAAGCATAACACCTAGTTAGATAGCATCGACAATACTTTCAAAAGAGAGAGAAATTAAGCTATTGACAACAGTTGAGGACCGGATTTGCATGGAGCCGGTCCCCCCTCCAAAAGGCTTTGTATTATGGTTTCTCCAATCAAGAGAGACATTGTACAATACAATTCTTTGTGTTCCTTCAAGACTAGCTAGTGCAATGAAGATGGAAACTTCATGCACTAAGCAAAACACTTGACAAACACAACTTGAATTATCCCCGTTCTCAGACCCAAGACCTCACACACCTTCGAAGATGGTGAGAGCTAGCAGGGTATGAGAGTAGATTGAGAGGAAGAAGGAGTATCTTACGAGAAAGATGTACATCTCCTCACATAATCACTCATATTAGCATAGCTTAGCTTAGTAATTAGCTTGGTAGAGGAGATGAGCATGCATTGAATCTTGGCTCTTGGTTGGATTTGCATCCACATGCCAAGAGAGTGTCGATGTAGGCTTCTATCTCACAAGCTTGGAGTAGGTGATGAGCTCTCCATTAAAGCTTGGGAAGAAATAGTCTTCTTTGCTTCACACAACCTGTGTGTGAGTGTGTGTGTGTGATAATGCCTTGCCAAAAATCAGCCCCCTCTCTCTCTTGGGCGAGCCCTCTTGCTAATTGCTCTTGCTGAAGCCTCATTGGCCCTCCCCAAGTCAAGCCAATTACAATTAAGCAGCATAAGTGATAGCCTTCTGACATGTGTCCCCCTTTCCTCTTTTGTGAGAGCTTTAGGTAATTAAATAATTAAACTAAACTCTCATTGGACCCCTTTGCCTCCTGGCCAATAGGAATCAGGCAAGCCATGGGGCTCCTGAATGCTCATTGGACCCCTTGGGAGACTGCCCAATAGTCTTCTAGGAGACTTAATTCTCATTGGTTTCTTTTATTAAATGTTTTTAAATTAATTAAACTAGATTTACTCTAGCTTAATTCTCATTGGTCCACTTCAAGGGTCATCCAATAGAAATTGGACACACCTTGTGGGCATCTGGCCTAGGGAGCTGACATGTGTCCCTCATTCCCTTTGTGTAAAGGGAGCCTGTGTGTGTGTGTGTGTGTGTGGCTTTCTCTCTCATCCCCTACCTTTAGGGCTCGCCCCCTCCCATGTAGAGATGTGCAAAGACTTTTAGGGCACACATAAAGCATCCAATTTTCCCTAGGGTTGACCTTTGGACACAACCTTTGAATTTTGGAACCTTAGCATTTTGGAAGTCTTAATGGGCTGAACCTTAGGGTCTTTTTAGCCCATTGTTGCACATGGCTCTTTTGCAGATGGCCCCCCCTTTGGATCCCTATTTTCCCTCCTTTTGATCCCTACTGTGGCCGGTCTGCTAGCTTAACCAATATTCTAGGATTTTCTCCCCTGGCACTTCCCCACATTAAATGATCAGTTTAATATGAGAAAATCATTTAGAAGAATTAGATATTGATTATTATGACATTACCTCTCTCTTGAAATCATAGTCGTCCTCGACTATGGTGTAGAGAAGATAAAGCATATTCATGAGTCCTTTTCTTAGCGGGTAGAGGATCCCTATGTTACCCTACGACATCATTCCATAATGGATGACTAGTCCATTTGGCGCTTGAGAGCCTGAGGCTGCCGCAAGCATGTCTGCACATCAGTCCTATCAGTCTTCCGTAGTAGAGTGACAAGCTCTACTTGGTGTTTGGGAGACGTCGTCTCCACAAACTTGATCTAAGCATGCATACTACTTCATTTTTGTGCACAAATAAAGAAAAAGAGAGTCTTATAAGACAAAAACTTTGTTCATTTTTTAACATTTTGTACATTTGCCTACTCTTGGGAAGCATTGTAAGCATTGACAAGGTTTAGGTTATCCTTTAATTGTATGCCTTGCATTCATCTAGCATCTTCAAAAGGATAATTCTTAAACTTAATAAGATATCATCGGATAGTCTTACCGCCTCTTAATACCTTGTCTTCATGTCGGAGAATGGACTCGGGCTGCAGCACCTCCTCTTGGTCCTCGATCTCCGGTGGGTCTTCAATAGTTGGTTCTTGAGGTGGCTCTCCTTTGTAAGGCTTTAGTAGGCTCACATGGAAAGCATTGTGTCTGAGCCAATGATTGGGCAACTTGAGTTGATAGGCCATCTCATTGATTGGCCTAAGAATCTGAAAGGGACCATAGTACCTTTTTGCTAGTTTAGCATAGTACTTTTGGTGGCCCGTAGGATTCTTGCCCGTTGTGTGCCTTAATCGAGCCTTGGGAAACTTTAACAAGACCCAATCGTTTTCTTTAAAGGCTTGGGTTCTTCTGTGCTTGTCAGCAGCAGCTTTTTGCCTTTGTTGTGTGATAGAGATAGCATCCTTAATCTTTTGAAAATATTCTTGTAGGTCTCGGCTATACTCATCTGCAGCGAAGATCTTCCCATGTACCTTAAGTAGCAAGGGACTTTTTGATCTTCCCTCAATTACCTCGAAAGGTGCTTTTCCCGTGGAAGTATGTACAGTGTTATTGTAAGCATACTCCACTAAGGGTAAGTACTTCTCCCATTGGGATCTTTTATCTACTTCCGTTACATAGGCTTTTAGTAGATCGAGAATGGTTAGGTTAGCTATTTCACTTTGGCCATCCGTTTGTGGATGATAGGCCGAAGAGAAGTTTAGCCTTGTCCCTAAATTCTCAAAGAGACCCTTCCAGAAATTACTGGTCATTCTAGGATCTCTATCCGACACTATGGACATTGGCAAGCCATGGTACTTGAAAATTTGTGAAATGAAGAGGGTTGCCATTTGATGGGCTTTGATAGTCTTTTTGACAGGTATAAAATGAGCTTGTTTACTAAACCTGTCTACTATCGTCCATATTCCCGTATTCCCATGGATAGACTTAGGCAATCCAAAGATAAAATCCATGGATATGCTCTCCCATGGTGAATTAGGGATTGGCAAGGGTTGAAGCAATCCAAGTTGCTTCCCTCTATCCAATTTTGTCTTTTGGCATACCACACATTTGGAAACATACTATGTTCACTTTCATGGTAGGCCAATAGAAATATGTTTCAATTCCCTTCAAGGTAGACTGAATCCCTCTATGCCCCGCATAAGGTGGAGCATGAGATTCATACATTACTTTCTCAGGTAGTGAGTTAGTAACGCATAGTCTATTGCCATAGAGAAGATAACCATCTTGTAAAGTAAATGGTTCTTCTTTCTTCCCTAATGCAAGGGCTGAAATCACATCTCTAAAATCGGGATCAATAGCATACTCATCTATCATTGAAGATAGATCATTGTGAGTTGCTATGGAAACCGCATTCACTTTCGGCCGTCTTGAGAGTGCATCAACTACTTGATTATGCTTGCCAGCAATGTAAGCAATATGAAAATGAAATTGCGAAAGGAAATTTTCCCACCTCATTTGTTTATCGGAGAGCTTGGTCTGCGTCATGAAGTACTTAAGACTTTGGTGATCCGTTCGCAGAATGAAAGGATTCCCCAATAAATAGTGCTTCCATGAGTCTAAGGCATGTAGAACTGCAAGGAGTTCCTTTTCGTGTATGCCTAGAGCTTGCTCAACAGGGTCTAGACTTCGACTCTCATAGCCTATGGCGTGCACTTCTTGGAGCAAAAGAGCTACAAGGCAATCACCACAAGCATCACATTGGACCTCAAATGGTTTTGAGAGATCCGGTAGTGTAAGCACAAGTTGAGAGATAAGCTTTTCTTTAAGCTTTTCGAAAGCATTGTTCTCCTTAGCAGACCATGTATACCTAACGCTTTTCTTTGTTAGGTCATGTAATGGTCCCGAAATTTGTGAGAACTTTTCTATGAAGCGTCTATAGTATGCACACATACCTATGAAGCTTCTTAGTTCATGAAGATTCCTTGGTTTAGGCCATCCTTTTATTACCTCTAACTTGGATGGATCCATTTGGATACCATCTTGAGAGATAATGTGACCTAAATACTGAATCTCTTGCAAGAAAAATTCACTTTTCTTTCGATTAACATAAAGTTTATTCTCTCTCAAAACTTGAAATATTACCTGGAGGTGTTGCTTGTGTTCCTCCAATGAATTAGAGTAGATGATAATATCATCAAAGAACACTCCAGTGAAGGTTCGATGAGGCCTGAACAGCTTCTCCATCAAGTGATTGAATGTGGCTGGTGCATTGGTCAAGCCAAAAGGCATGACAATGTATTCGTAAAGACCAAATGTGGTGCGAAATGCGGTCTTTACAATGTCTTGATCAACTATCCTTATTTGATGATAGCCACTTTTTAGGTCAATCCTACTGAAGTAGGTCGATCCTTGTAGCTTATCAAATAGGTCTTCTACCCGTGGAACGGGAAACCTATTCTTGATAGTGATCCTATATAGTGCTATATAGTCGACACACATACGATATGTGCCGTCTTTCTTTTGCACTAATAGCACAGGTGAGCAAAATGGAGATGAGCTTGGCCTAACCATACCCTTCTCAACTAACTCATGCACTTGCTGCATAATCTCCTCTTGTTGAGCTTGAGAAACTCTATAAGGAGGTTTATTAGGCGGTGAACTTCCTGGAAGAAGTTCAATTGCATGGTCATCATTAGCTCGTTTAGGAGGTAGCTCACAAGGGATGTCGTCAATAAAAACATCTTGAAACCCCTTGAGAAAATTGGATAACTCTAATTCCTTTTGGTTGCTTTTATTTTCTTTTGTTAAAGCATTAGGTTCATTTTGAGAATCTTTAACAAAAATCATGTACACGGAAATAGAGCTCTTTATTGACTTGTTGAAAGCTGGTGTATGTACAATGGGGATGGTGTTACCCATTTCGTTAGCATTTATATACATGTCTTTTTCCCTGAACTTAAAGGAGATTCTCCTTTCAGGAAATTTAACATCGGCAGCCCGGCGGTCAAATCATGGTGCCCCTAGGATTACATCTTCATGCTTGAGAGGAGAGATAAAGAAGTCCTCTTTGTCCACATAGCCTTGGACATGAAGCCTCAATTTCCCAATTAAGGGAGTGACTGAAGCTTCTTGCCCCTTGAAGGCACTGTCTGCAGGTAGGACATCTCCCATCTCGTAGGATTGTATGCCTAGCTTGGTGGCCAACTCTATAGATATAAAATTGTGAGTAGAACCAGGGTCAAAGAGAATAAAAGCATCATGTTCTCTTACCTTTCCCCAAGCATGGCATAGAGGAGATCCTTTGTGATGAATTTGGTGAGTTTCCTCCTCTTGGATTTCAACCAAGGAAGCTCTAGGAGGATCTTGGCGGTTGTTCTTTTGGGGACAAGCGCGGTACGCATGCCCTTGTTCGTTGCACTTGAAACATCGGTTATCCTTACGATAACGCTCAAGCTCTTCAGGAGAGAGTTTATTCTTACCTTTGTAAACTCCCTTCTCTTTAGCTTTGTTGGAGTTGCCCTTAGGAGACTTTTGGACATTGTCCTTCCCCTTAGGCTCATTGGAACCCTTGTTTTCCGGGGGCTTATTATTTATTTTTGCCCCCGTTTGGAAATTGATTCGAGAGGCCACCATAGTGTGGTGTATTACCGCCGATATGGTACGTGGTCTTTGGGAGTTGACATACTCCGTCATTTCTTCGGTTAAGCCGGCACAAAATTGTTGCTTTTGCTCTCCAAAATCCAACTTTTTGAAGACAGTGGCTTTGAGTTGTAGGTCCCAAAACTTGTCTAGATATTTGTGGATAGATTCATTGGGAGAGAGTTTTTAAGCTTCGCCATTCGGTGAGTACTTTGTCTGGCATCGGTGGCCAAAAACTGCTTCATAATGGAAGCTCTTAAAGATTTCCATGTTCGTGGAGCTTCACCATTGGCTCGTAGGCTAGACCACCATTGTCTGGCGGAATTTTGAAAGTGCATAGCTACATGGCGTAGCTTAGAGGACTCCGTGAAGCCCTCATCTCCAAACGCCGCATCGAATTGCTGGATAAAGGCCAAGACTTTGTCCGTGGCACCAAAGGTACCATCATAGGTAAGGAAAGAGATGCTCTTCCCTCCCTCTTTGAATTTCTTCAGCTTGGATGACCTCTTCCATGCGGCATAGGATTTCCTATGGCCTCTTCTTTTTGATGGTTCAAAAGTTGCAACATCACTTTCTTCAGAAGGTGAAGAATTTGAAGAAGGTGGAGAAGAGGGTGACCTCTTTCTCGCCTTTTTCTTGTCCTGATCTTTGTCATCTTCACCATAGCTTTCATAAGAGGAAGAGGATGAAGAAGATGGAGAAGAGGGTGTCCTCTTTCTCGTCTTTTTCTTCTCTTGCTTTTTATCATCCCTCTTCGAATTGTGGTGAGGAGAAGAATACGATGGTCTTCTCCGCTTTGGTGGTGATGGAGAGCGTTTAGCCCGCCGTCTTCGTGGAGCCATCTCCGCCGAGGTGGCGGGAGACTCGCTTCTTTCTCATTCCTTCAGTGGAGGCTCTTGAGTTCTCCTTTGGGAAGGAGATGCATCATCAAGAAGTAAATTCTTGAGCCCTTCATAAGGATTCTCTTCTTCTTCCTGAATCGGAGAGAGACCTCTTTTGGGAGTCTCACAAGGAGGCTTCCTAGGTGTTCTCTCGTCATGGTGATGCGCTTGGAGAATCCCGTGAGCACGGAGCTGCCGTCGCACTTCACTTTGGAGAGATGGATTGCCCATGGCTTGTTGAAGCCTAGTAACAAGATAGTTAACAAGCATTGAAGCATCATTAGTAGCTTGCTCATGAGCAAAATCAAAGTTATCAACATTAATTTCACTCTCTTTACTATTGTCAGCCATTCTAACAACTTTTAGGTGTAAAATTTTTAGGTGTACTTTAGCACTTCAAGCACTAGTTGCTACTCCTCTTTACCCCTTTATAAAAAGCACTCAAGCTATTGTACCCGTGGCTCGAATACCATTAATTGCAAGAGAGGGTCCTTCAACACCAAAACAGCACCGGCTCCTGTCAAGCTTCTAATAGCTCAATAGTGGTTAAGCCGTAGGCAAGCCCCGTAGGACTCCACTATTAAGACCATAGCTCTCGACGGTGATGCCCCGTTAACTGCACAAAGGCAGGCGCACTGCAAGGCTGAAAAATCCCTATTCTACTTACTCACAGGCAATTAATAATACCAACAATTTGTAGCTAGCTTGAGGACCTCCCTTCTTGAGCAAGAAAAGAGAAACCTTGAGCTCTGATACCAATGTAACATTTAATGGCCTAATAACTTATGTGTAGCGGAAAATTAGGATGAACATAGTGGGCATTTCATTAGAATAGATTCCTAATGAGAATTACAAGAGTGCTTGGGTGGAGAGAGCAACAAAAAGCATAACACCTAGTTAGATAGCATCGACAATACTTTCAAAAGAGAGAGAAATTAAGCTATTGACAACAGTTGAGGACCGGATTTGCATGGAGCCGGTCCCCCCTCCAAAAGGCTTTGTATTATGGTTTCTCCCATCAAGAGAGACATTGTACAATACAATTCTTTGTGTTCCTTCAAGACTAGCTAGTGCAATGAAGATGGAAACTTCATGCACTAAGCAAAACACTTAACAAACACAACTTGAATCATCCTTGTTCTCAGACCCAAGACCTCACACACCTTCGAAGATGGTGAGAGCTAGCAAGGTATGAGAGTAGATTGAGAGGAAGAAGGAGTATCTTACGAGAAAGATGTACATCTCCTCACATAATCACTCATATTAGCATAGCTTAGCTTAGTAATTAGCTTGGTAGAGGAGATGAGCATGCATTGAATCTTGGCTCTTGGTTGGATTTGCATCCACATGCCAAGAGAGTGTCGATGTAGGCTTCTATCTCACAAGCTTGGAGTAGGTGATGAGCTCTCCATTAAAGCTTGGGAAGAGATAGTCTTCTTTGCTTCACACATAACCTGTGTGTGAGTGTGTGTGTGTGTGATAATGCCTTGCCAAAAATCAGCCCCCTCTCTCTCTCTTGGGCGAGCCCTCTTGCTAATTGCTCTTGCTGAAGCCTCATTGGCCCTCCCCAAGTCAAGCCAATTACAATTAAGCAGCATAAGTGATAGCCTTCTGACATGTGTCCCCCTTTCCCCTTTTGTGAGAGCTTTAGGTAATTAAATAATTAAACTAAACTCTCATTGGACCCCTTTGCCTCCTGGCCAATAGGAATCAGGCAAGCCATGGGGCTCCTGAATGCTCATTGGACCCCTTGGGAGACTGCCCAATAGCCTTCTAGGAGACTTAATTCTCATTGGTTTCTTTTATTAAATGTTTTTAAATTAATTAAACTAGATTTACTCTAGCTTAATTCTCATTGGTCCACTTCAAGGGTCATCCAATAGAAATTGGGCACACCTTGTGGGCATCTGGCCTATGGAGCTGACATGTGTCCCTCATTCCCTTTGTGTGAAGGGAGCCTGTGTGTGTGTGTGTGGCTTTCTCTCTCATCCCCTACCTTTAGGGCTCGCCCCCTCCCATGTAGGGATGTGCAAAGACTTTTAGGGCACACACAAAGCATCCAATTTTCCCTAGGGTTGACCTTTGGACACAAACTTTGAATTTTGGAACCTTAGCATTTTGAAAGTCTTAATGGGCTGAACCTTAGGGTCTTTTTAGCCCATTTTTGCACATGGCTCTTTTGCAGATGGCCCCCCCTTTGGATCCCTATTTTCCCTCCTTTGGATCCCTACTGTGGCCGGTCTGCTAGCTTAACCAATATTCTAGCTTTTTCTCCCCTGGCACTTCCCCATATTAAATGATCAGTTTAATATGAGAAAATCATTTAGGAGAATTAGATATTGAATATTATGACACTCCCCCCCTTCTTTTCTCTCTTAGCAAGCTAACGTAATATTTCACCCAATTTTTGTCACATTCAAACTTTCATGTGAACCAATTTGCTTTGAATTGAGTCCAATCTAAGGTACGTAATGTTCCAAACATAATCGAAATAAGGGACAATGGGATGAAGGGTGGAGAATGAGGATGTACATTCATCGAGAGATTGAGAACCATTGAATGAGGGTAAACTATCTTGTATCTTTTGAATGAGGATTATTAATAAGCTTTGAACGCTCATGTTGTACCATGTTAACAAGAAGAGGATGGAGATGAAGTGAAAACCCAGGGAGTTGGGCATTTTTCTTGTGCTCATTTAGAGATATACGTTGAACAAAGGGAGGAGGAGTTGTTGTTGCCTATGGCTTGCACGAGTGATGGGGTGGATACAGGTTCTTTGGACCAAGTATGTTTGGAAAGCCAGCTTGATTGAGGGTTTGATGATGTTGAGGATACTATGGATGAAGATATGTAGGTGCTTGTGGATAAAGCTTTGACCATGGTACAAGTCATGCAAAGATTAATCCCTCCAAAAGAGGAGATTCTGTTGCATGAGCAGTGTACTATGGTTATATCAGCAGTGGGGCAGATGTGGAGAAGTATTTGTGTCAACAACAATGGTCTTTTGAGGAGAGCCTCACTCTATATGGTTGGGAGGGAGGGTCATGTACGTCTGTTTTGAATGGTGATATTCTTGATGTTGCTTGGTATGAAGTGGATTGGATGCCTGTGAATGCTTGGAGTGCTGAAGGAATGCCATGGGCAGCCTACAAGCATGATGGTCTACGTGATAGAGTGCAACACTAGGGGATGTGCGGTTACATGTGGATGGAGGGAACCAATGGCAGGTTTTTGATCCAGGTGGAAAACATGATGTTATGCACGGGGTGGGGCAACCCACTTGTGGGTTTGGCAGTAGGTAGAACAGGAATAAGACTTTGTATATATGGTTTTGGCTCTCATAGTGTTTGCCAGGTTTTGCAGTTGATAGAAGAATAAAGTTCCTTTGTGGTTGAACATAAATGTTCAACAAGGGGGTTGGGCAATGATGGTGCAGCCAAAGTGGGTCGACCATAGAAGATGGAATGAGCAAGTATGGATATGCTAGTAGGTGCATGGCAAAGGGTTAAAGCAGATGGGAAGATCTTGGGCAGCCAAGTAGCAGCGGATGTGTATGTTGGATGAGGTTTTATAGGCCAAAAGGCCTACAAAAAGGACCAAATGGGATAGCAAGTGAATGAGGATCACAAGGCTGGTTTTTGGCTTGGATATGTAAAGCTTGAAGTGCTCAGGGAGCCAGTCCGAACGGAGCCATGATGTGCGAGTTATGGAAGTTTGAAGCTAGAGTGCTTTGCAGATTTGATACGGACAGGGTAGATGGAGTAAGGTGGTCCAAGCCAATTTGAAGTGATTGATGTGTAGAGCTTATGATGTGGAACCTGTCGATCTTTTCAGATTGGCAATCAGAGTCCGGGATGTCAAGCTATGGTCAGATGAAGTTTTGCAGGGGGCAAGGTATGGGGCGGTCTGGTAGCTTTGGGAAATGTGCCATCTATGGTTTTTGAAGTTTGACAGGGTTTGCAGAGGTTGTGGACATTATATGGAGCTCATAGGAAGTTACGGATTGTTAATCGGATGCCTGGTCTGTTGTTTAAGTCCGTGCAATCCCAAATGGTTTTCTCGTGTTTTGGTCACCTCGATTCAAGGCCACAGTGAACCCTAAAGGTGGTGAGAGTTGGGGGGTTTGGAGCCGACACTATGGGGTTGTAGAGGTGCTTTACAGTTTGGCATTTGGTTCACCGAGCCCCATAAGGTATGCAACTAAAGCAAGAGGGAAAAAACAATTTTTTAAAAGATTATGTGGTTGACCATGGGGAGTTTTTGGAGGCCAATAAACTACTAGCTGCCACGTGGCAGCGGTGAAGAGCCCATATGCAAAGCTCTCCCTAGTCGGAAAGCACGACAAGCACCTCGAGCATCTTAGTCAGCAAGCATGACAAGCACCTTAGTCATCAAGCACGACAAGCACCTCAAGCTTGGGCCGGGTTCCCACCTCAAGCTCAACCCTAACTTACCTAAGGTCAAAGGACTTTTAACACTAACCTTTGGAGGTATTTAATGAAGTAAGCCCTAAGGTCTTTTAAGCTCCATTGGTTAGCCTTGCTCTTTCACATACCATCTCTCATTTGGACCCCTTTAGCATTGGCCCCATAGTGAGATAGATTTGTAAGAACATGTCTATATTCTAACCCTTGTTCCCGTCTATTCTCCCACATTAAATGATCAGTTTAATATGAGAAAATCATTTGGGTTGGTTAGATATTAGATTTTATGACATTAACTCACTCTTGAAATCATAGTCGTCCTTGACTATGAGGTAGAAGAGATAAAGCCTTAGTCATTAGTCAATCTTTCTTAGCAGGTAGAGGATCTCTTTTTACCCTACAACATCTTTCCAAGATGGATGACTAATCCATTTGGTGCTTGGGAGACATAGCTGGCGCAAGCATGTTTGCTCTTTCCATTTCATTCTCCCAAGTAGAGTGACAAGTTATACTTGGTGTTTGAGAGACGTCATCATCACAAACATGATTCTAAATATGCATACTACTTAAATTTGTGCTTTTAAAAAAAAGAGCTAGTCTTATAAGACAAAAACATTGATCATTTGAAGAAATTTATACATTTGCTTACTCTATTGTAGCATTGACAAATTTCATACTATCCTTAAGCTGTATTCCTCGCATCCATCTAGCATCTTCAAAAGGATAACTTTTGAACTTAATAAGATACTATCAGATAATCTTACTATGTCACAATACCTTGTCTGACGAAGGATAGCTTTGGGTTGTAGCACCTCTTCTTGGTCTTCAATTTCGGGAGGGTCTTCAATAATTGGCTCACTTGGTGGCTCTCCTTTGTAGAGCTTAAGTAGGCTCACATAAAAAGCATTGTGTATGAGCCAACGGTTGGGCAACTTGAGTTTATAATCCATCTCATTGATGGGCTTCAAAATTTGAAAAGGACCATAGTACCTTTTTGCTAATTTAGCATAATACTTTTGATGGCCCGTAGGATTTTTGCCCGTCATTTGCCTCAATTGAGCCTTGGGGAAACTTAAGTAAGACCCTATCATTTTCTTTGAACATTAAGGTCCTTTTGTGCTCGTCAGCAATAGCTTTTTGCCTTTGTTGAGAGATGGATGTAGCCTCCTTAGTCTTTTGAAAAGATACTTGTAGGTCATGGCTATACTCATCAGCATCGAAGATCTTCCCATGTACTTTGAGTAGTAAGGGACTTTTAGGTCTTCCCTTAATGATTTCAAAATGTGCTTTTTCCGTAGAAGTATGTACAATATTATTGTATGCATACTTTACAAGAGGTAAGTACTTTTCCCATTGTGAGTGTTGATCTACTTCGGTAACATAAGTCTTTAGAGTGTCGTAAGATTGGCTATCTCACTTTGGCCATCCGTTTGTGGGTGATAGGCCGAAGATAAATTCAATCTTGTTCCTATATTTTCAAAGAGACCTTTCCAAAAACTAATGGTCATTCTAGGATCTCTATCTGACACGATGGATGTTGGCAATCTATCGTGTTTGAAAATCTGTGATATGAATAAAGTTTATATTTGGTGTGCCTTAATAGTCTTTTTGACAGGAATAAAGTGTGCTTGCTTGCTAAACCTATCGACTATTGTCCATATTCCCATATTCCCATGGATAGACTTGGGTAATCCAAAGATAAAATCCATGGATATACTCTCCCATGGTGAATTTGGGATAGGCAATGGCTAGAGTAATCCAAATTTCTTCCCTCTATCATACTTGGTCTTTTGGCATATTACACATTTAGAAACATACTCTTGTATGTGCACTTTCATGTTAGGCCAATAGAAGTACATTTCTACTCCTTGGAGAGTATGTTGAATGCCTCTATGCCCCGCATAGGGAGGAGAATGGGATTCGTACATGACTTTCTCGCAACCAAGGGAGAGGGTAGCACATAGCCTATTGCCGTGGAGAAGATAACCATCCTGCAAGGTGAATTGTTCCTCTTTCTTCCGCAAAGCAAGGGCTGACATTATGTCTCTAAAATTAGGGTCAGTAGCATACTCATCTATCATAGAAGATAGATCATTGTGAGTTGCTATAGACAGCGCATTAACTTTTGGTCGTCGTGAAAGTGCACCAGCAACTTGATTGTGCTTAACAACAATGTGAGCAATATGATAATTATATAGCAAAAGAAAATTTTGCCACCTCATTTGTTTGTCCGAAATCTTGGTTTGCGTCATAAAGTACTTGAGACTTTGATGATCGGTTTGCAAAGTAAATGGAGTCCCCAGTAGATAGTGCTTCCATGTGTCTAGGGCATGTAGAACAACTAAAAGATCTTTCTCATAAATTCCCAAGACTAGTTCATCCGTATTGAGCCTTCGTGTCTCATATGCTATGGCATGCCCTTCTTGAAGCAAGACTGCTCCAAGGCAATCACCCCAAGCATCACATTGGACCTCAAATAGCTCGGAGAGATCCGGAAGCATGAGGATTGGTTGGGAGATAAGCTTCTCTTTGAGCTTTTCAAAAGCATTTTTCTCCTTAGTAGTCCATGAATACTTAACGTTCTTCTTTGTTAATTCATGTAATGGTCTTGCTATTTGAGAAAATTTTGCTATGAAGCATCTATAGTATGCACACATACCAATAAATCTTCTTAGCTCATGTAGATTCCTTGGATTAGGCCATGCTTTTATTACCTCTAACTTTGATGGATCCATACAGATACCATCTTGAGAGATAATATGACCTAAGTATTGAATCTCTTGAAGGAAAAATTAGCTTTTCTTTTGGTTGAGAAAAAGCTTGTTCTCCCTTAATGCCTGAAAAATCACTTGGAGATGTTTCTTGTCTTCCTCCAAGGACTTCAAGTAGATGATGATATCATCAAAGAACACTCTAGTGAATTTGCAGTAGGTTCTAAATATTTTCTCCATTAGACGATTGAATGTGGCTGGTGCATTAGTCAAGACAAAAGGCATGACTAGATATTCATAAAGGCCAAACCTTGTACAAAACGGGGTCTTTAGGATATCTTCATCCACTATCCTTATTTGATGATAGCTACTTTTAAGGTCAATCCTACTGAAGTAGGTAAAGCCTTGTAGCTTATCAAATAGATCCTCTACCCAAGGCACAAGAAATCTGTTTTTGATAGTGATATGGTTTAGTGCTCGATAGTCCTCACACATACGGTATGTACCATCTTTCTTTTGCACTAAAAGGACTGGAGAAAAAAGGGAGAGGAGCTAGGTATCACCATCCCTTTGTCTGCCAATTCTTTTACTTGCCTCATGGACTCCTCTTGTTGAGCTTGGGAAACTCAATAAGGAGGCTTGTTAGGCGGTGAGATTCCTAGTAGGAGCTCAATTTGATGGTCATCATCCCCTCGTTTTGGAGGTAAGTCCATAGGGATATCATCGATGAACACATCTTGGAATCCTTTTAGAAAATTAGACAAGTCTAACTCTTCTTGATTCCTACCATTTACATTTGATGAAACATTGGGACCGTTTAGGGACTCTTTAACAAAAATCATGTACGCAAAAACTGAGCTCTCCATTGATTTATTAAAATAAGATGGATTTACAAGTGGTATAGTATGACCGGACTCACTAATATCTATATACATGTTCTTTTCCCTGTAGGTGAAGTAAATTCTCCTTTCAGGGAACTTCATGTTGGCAACCATGCGGCTGAACCATAGTGCCCCTAGGATAGCATACTCATGTTGGAGAGGAGAGATGAAAAAGTCTTCTTTGTCGACATAGATTTGGACATGAAGCCTCAATGTCCCAATCAAGGGAGTAACGGAGGCTTGCTATCCCTTGAAAGCAATGTCGACCGTTACAACATCTCCTATCTCGAGAGCCTAAATGCCCAACTTGTTGGCCAACTCCGTTGATATGAAGTTGTGAGTAGAGCCAGGGTCAAACAAATGAAGGCATCATGCTCCCTTACCTTTCCCCAAGCATAGGAGAGAGGTGATCCTTTGCAATGAGCATCCTCTTTTGGAGCTTAGATGGTGAAAGCTCTAGGAGTCTCATTGTGGGGATTTCTCTTGGGGCAAGAACAAGGGCCATGTCCTTGCTCCCCACACTTAAAACATTTACGGTCCTTGCGAAAAGCTTCAATCTCTTCATGAGAGAGTTTGTTTTAACCTTTGTAAACTCCCTTCTCCTTGGACCGATTGTTGTTGTTGTTGTTGGAACGGCCTTGGAAAGAATTTTGGCCATTGGTTTTCCCCTTTGCATCATTTTTGTCTTTGTTTTCCATGGGCTTGACATTCCGTCTAGCCCCTTGTTGGAAATTGATGCACGAAGAAACCATGGTCTGGTGGATTACTTCGGCGATATAACCAGGCCGTTGGGAGTTGACATACTCTTCAGGTAATCCCGCACAAAATTGTTGCTTTTGCTCAGCAAAGTCTATCTTTTGAAAGATAATAACCTTGAGATGTAAGTCCAAAACTTGTCGACATATTTGTGAATAGACTCATGGGGGAGAAGCTTCAGCACTTTGTCCTTTGCATCGCTTGCAAGTAATTGCTTTATGATGGAAACTCGTAGAGTTTGTCATGTCTTTGGGGCTTTTTCGTTTCCACGAAGGCTAGCCCATCTTTGACGAGTCAATTTTTGAAAGTGCATAGCTACATGGTGTAGCTTGGAGGAGTCTGTGAAGCCCTCGTCTCCAAAGGCCGCATCAAATTGATGGATGAAGGCCAATACTTTGTCGGTAGCACCAAAGGTGCCATCATAGGTGAGAAAAGAGATACTCTTTCCTCCCTCCTTAACTTCTTGAGCTTTTGTGACCTTCGCCATGCAGGATAAGATTTACGATGTCCCCCCCTCTTGTATTCTCTAGGAGAATAGCCATAGCTTTCGTCGGAAGAGGAGGAAGGTGAAGAAGAAGGAGAAGAGGATGACCTCTTTCTTGCCCTTTTCTTCCTTTGTTTCCTCTCTTCTCTTTTAGAGTGATGACGAGAAGGACTTTGGGTTGAATGTTTCCTCTTAGGAGGAGTAGCGATCGTCTAGACCTCCATCTTCGTGGAGCCACTTCTTCAGAGGAACTTAAAGATTCATTACTTCTTGCTCTTTGGATTCCTCCTCTCGTATGGGAGAAAGTCTTCTTTTGGGGGTCTCTTCAAGAGGCCTCCTAATCTCTCTTTCCTCTTGGAGAGGTAGGATAATCCCATAAGCGCGAAGTTGCTGAGTAACTTTGACTTGCAAAGTAGGGTTGCCCATAGTTGGCTGCAACCTAGTAACAAGACAATCAACAAACATGGGGGCATCATCATTAGCACCTTCATGTGCAAAATCAAAGTTATCAATGTTCATTGTACTCTCTTGGTTATTATCAGCCATGTTAACAAAATTTGAGTACTTACTTAGTGTATGCTTTGGAAATTCAAAAACTTAGTTGCTACTCCTCTTAGCCTTTGAAAATCAGCACTTAAGTATCTACACCCACGGCTCGAATTGGTTAATTATAGAAAGTAGTGGAGTGTGTCTAATATTGCAGAATTTTTGAGGGATAGCTCCTTTTAAACTTCTTATGGCTCAATAACGGTAAAGTCGGAGGCAAGTCTAAAAAGACTCCATTATTAAGACCAAATCTCCCGAGGTGTGCACCATATCCCACATAGTGGGCTCAAAAAAATCGATAATAGATCCCAGTCCCACTTACCCTAATATAATTAACAAAAGCAACCATCAATAGGATACTTAAGGGCCTCTCTTCTTAAGCAAGAAAAGAGAAGCCAAATGCTTTTGATACCAATGTAATGGAAATAGCCTTTGAACTTTGAGAGTAGCGGAATTTAGAGAAAGCACTTTTGTGAAATTACTTTGTGAGCATAGAGGGTGAACTTAATTGATGGTAGCAACATAAACATAGTATTTCGTTAACTTGGCATGAACAATACTTTTGCAAGAGAGAGAGTTTACAAAATTGACAACAGTTGAGGACCAAATTTATGTGGAGCCGATCCCCCCTCCAATAGGCATTTGTATTATAAAGTCTCCCATTAAGAGAGACTTGGTACAATACAATCTTTGTGTTCCTTGTGACCTAGGTGATGCAACGAAGATGGAAAGCTTCAAGCATCATGAACATAACATCAACTTTGTCAAAAACATTAACTATCCCAAGCCTCATTCCCAAGGCTTCAAACACCTTTGAAGGTGGAGAGAGCTAGCGGGGAATGAGGGTAGGGAAGAGGAAGAAGAAAAATTTCATAGGAGAAAGAAGTAGTTCCTCACTTATCATCACTCTTCTTGCTAGCATACATAGTAACATAGTAATGAAGATGGACAAGATGGAAAGTTTAAGCATTGAAGCATGGCTCTTGTTTGTATTTGCATTCCATACCCAAGAGTGTTGGTGTAGGATCGCAACTTTTCTACTAGTTTGGAGAAGGAGAGGAGCTCTTGCACTTTTCACTTCACATCATGAGAGTGTGTGTGAGTGTGTGTGGGAGAGTACTCCCCCCAATCTAGCCCCCTTCTTGCTTTGGTCAACCCCCCCTTGTAGCTCAATCGTGAAGCTCATTGGAGCCCTGCTGTGCAAGACTGGCCAATCACATGCAGGATGCATTACAAGCAACAAGGGTAGTCTTGGGACAAGTGTCCCCCTTTCCCCTTTGAGAGAGAGGACTTGATAAATGCAAAAACAATTAATTAAATCTACTAAATTATCATTGGACACCTTGGGAGGCTAACCAATAGGCTTTAGGCACACCATGAGGCCAACTGAGGAGGAACTTGACAAGTGTCCTATATGTTTTCTTTGTACCAAGCTCGCCTTGTGTGAGTGTGTGTGTGTTCTCTCTCATCCCCCTAGCTTTAGGGCTCGCCCCCTCTCTTGTAGGGATGGGATTTGACTTTTGGACACCTTACCCTCAAGCACCTTAGTCAGCAAGCATGACAAAGCACCTCAAGCTTGGGTAGTGTTCCCACAAGCACCTCAATCTCCCTAGTCGGTAAGCTCGACAAGCACCTCAAGCATCTTAGTGAGCAAGCATGACAAGCACCTTAGTCATCAAGCACGACAAGCACCTCAATCTTGGGCCGGGTTCCCACCTCAAGCTCAACACTAGCTTACCTAAGGTCAAAGGACTTTTAACACTAAGCTTTGGAAGTCTTTAATGAATTTAACCCTAAGGTCTGTAAGCTCCATTGGTTAGCCTTGCTCTTTGACATACCATCTCTCATTTGGACCCCTTTACCATTGGCCCCGTAGTGAGATAGATCTGTAAGCACATGTCTATATTCTAACCCTTGTTCCCCTATTCTCCCATATTAAATGATCAGTTTAATATGAGAAAATCGTTTGGGTTGGTTAAATATTAGATTTTTATGACACATGTCGATCTCGACACTCCCAAGCACTACCTTTTTTTTTACAGCCCCTTAATAACAATCTCATTGTAAATTTAGTTGCCAAAATCAACACCACAAGCCTTCAAGATCCAAGCATAGGTGATTGCATATGGAGAGATGCCCTTGCATTGCATCTACTACAAACAACCCAGATCTTCCTGTCCGTGCCCTTGTTGATATATCCTACAAATAGCACATTTGAGTAGAAAACCTCCCAAATAGGAAGCTCTCTAAGCACTTTTTGTGATTCAAAAGTATACCACAATTGGCATACGTGCAGATCCCAACACTCCCAAGCATCTGGTTGAGTTGGGAAAATGCCACAATCAGTGCATTCCGAAGAGATGACCTCCTAGATAGAGAGCTCCTCAAGCACTTTCTTTGCTATCTGAAGGATTCCACACTTGACATACATGTTGATCCCGGAACTCCCAAGCACCGCCTCTTTTTTCAACAGCCCCTGACTAACAATCTCATTGTGAATTCTTTTGCCCAAATTAGTGCCACATGCCTTCAAGATCCAAGCATAGGTGATTGCATATGGAGAGATGCCCTCACTTTGCATCTGCTACAAACAAACCACATCTTCATGGCCCTACCCCTCTTGGGCATACCTCGCAATCAATGCATTTAAAGACACTTTTTGGACAAGGAGATCCTCAAGCATAGGTGATTGCATCTGGAGGTATGCCCTTGCTTCGCATCCCCTAAAAATAGCCCATAGCTTCCTTACCCTGCTCCTCCGAGTCATAGGTCGTAATAAATGCACTCCAAGAGAGAACAATCTGGACATAGGAAGCTCCTTAAGGACACCACATTTTGTGTACATTTCGACAAAGGAATTCGCAAGCCAAATGTCTTTTTTCAACAGCCCTTTTGCCCACATGCCTTGGTAGATGCAAGCGTGGATGATTGCATCTGGAGAGACACTCTCGCTTTGCGCCCATTGAAAATTGCCCCTCTTTGGCATATCCATACATGACATACATGTCGATCCCGACACTCCCAAGCATTGCCTCTTTTTTCAACATCCCCTGAGTAACAATCTCATCGTGAATTCTTTTGCCCAGATTAGCGCCACATTCCTTAAAGATCCAAGAGTAGGTGATTGCATATGGAGAGATGCCCTCACTTTGCATCTACTAAAACATCCCAAAACTTCCTAGCCCTACCCCGCTTGGGCATACCCTGCAATCAATGCATTCAAAGACAGGTTATGGATAGGGAGCTCCTCAAGCATAGGTGTTTGCTTTTAGAGGCATGCCCTCGCTTCACATCCGCTGAAAATAGCCCAAAGCTTCCTTTCCTTACTCCTTTGAGGCATAGGTCGTAATAAATGCAACTGCAAGAGAGAACAATCTATACAGGAAGGTCCTTAATAAGCACATCACATTTTGCGTACATGTCAACAAAGGAATTTTTGAGCTGGATCAACATCCCTTTTGCCCACATGCCTTGGGAGATGCAAGCATTGATGATTGCATTTGGAGAGACACCGTCGCTTTGCACCCATTGAAAATAGCCCATAGCTTCCTGGCCATGAGTCTCTTGGGCATATCCAACAATAAATGCATTGTAAGAGATGATGTCCCATACAGGGAGCCCCTCAAGCGTATGTGATTGCATATGGAGAGATGCCCTCATTTTGCATCTGCTGAAAAAAGCCACTGTTTTGTCACCCTACCCCTCAGCATGTGCCGCACAATGAATGGGCTACTCCAAGAGATGACATTCCAAAGAGGAAGCTTCTTATGTGCACCAAAATTTTGCTTACATGTTTACCAAGGAATTCCCAAGCATGAATTTTTTTTTCGACAACCCCTGACTAACAATATCATCCTAAATTATTTTCTCGTATTAGCATCTTGCGTAGTCCCACATGCCTTGAAGATGCCAACGTAGGTGATTGCATGTGGAGAGACACCCTCGCTTCACATCTACTGAAAACAACCCACAACTTCCTCACCATACGGCTCTTGGGAATATCTCGACAATCAATGCACGAAGAACCTCAAGTGTAGGTAGTTGCATCTGTAGGGATGTCCTCGCTTCACATTTGCTGAAATTAGCCACATCTTTCTCACCCTACCCCTCCTAGGCATATGTCACAATGAATGCACTCCAAGAGAAGACATTCTAGACAGGAAGCTCCTTTAAGCACCACATTTTGCGTACATGTCAACCAAGGCATTCCCAAGCATGAAATCTTTTTCAATAGCCCTTGACCAACAATATCATCGTGAATTATTTTACCCATGTCAGCTGTAAGCATAGATGTTTGCATATGGAGAAACAACCTTGTTTTTCATCTACTAAAAAAGCCCATACCTTCCTTGCTAGGCCCCTTTTGTGCATATGCCACAATCAATGTGTTTGAAGGGACGACGTTCCAGACACGGAGCTCCTCAAGCATATGTGATTGCATCTCCCTCAGTTGGGCAAATGCCACAATCAATGCATTCCCAAGAGATGACCTCCCAGATAGAAAGCTCCTAAAACACTTTCTTTGCTTTCAGAAGAACACCACACTTGACATACATGTCGATCCAGGCGCTCCCAAGCACTGCCTCTTTTTTTGATAGCCCATGACTAACAATATCATTGTGAATTCTTTTTCCCAGATCAACACCACATGCCTTCTTTGCATCTACCACAAACAACCCAGATCTTCCTAGCCATGCCCTTGTTGACATATCCTACAATTAGTGCATTCCAATAGACAACCTCCCAGATAGGAATCTCTATAAGCACATTTTGTGTACATGTCCTCAAAGGAATCCCCAAGCAACTGGATGTCTTTTTTCAGTAGCCCTTTTGCCCACATGCCTTGGGAGATGCAAGCATTGATGATTGCATCTAGAGAGACACCCTCGCTTTGCACCCACTGAAATAAGCCCTCTTGGGAATATCCAACAATAAATGCATTGTGAGAGATGATGTTTTGGACAGGGAGCCCCTCACGTGTAGGTGATTGCATATGGAGAGATGCCCTTATTTTGCATCTGGTGAAAATAGCCCATAGGTTCATCGCCCTACCCCTCCTCAGCATATGCCACAATGAATGCACTACTCCAAGAGATGACATTTCGAAGAGGAAACTTCTTAGGTGCACCAAAATGTTGCGTACATGTTGACCAAGGAATTCCCAAGAACAACATTTTTTTCAACAACCCTCAACTAACAATATCATCATGAATTCTTTGCCCATATCAGCATCTTGTGTAGTCCCACATGCCTTGAAGATGCAAGCATAGGTGATTGCATGTGGAGAGACACCCTCACTTTAGACCTGCTGGAAACAGCCCACCACTTCCTCAACCTAAGGCTCTTAGGCATATCTCAGTAATCAATGCACGTAGATCCTCAAGTGCAGATAATTGCATCTGTAGGGATGCCCTTGCTTCACATTTGCTAAAATTAGCCATAGCTTTCTCACCCTATTCCTCTTAGGCATATGCCACAATGAATGCACAAGAGAAGACATTCTAGACAAGAACCTTCTTTAAGCACCACATTTTGCATGCATGTTGACCAAGGCATTCCCAAGGATGACATCCTTTTTCAACAGCCCCTTCCCACAACAATATCATCATGAATTCTTTTTCACATGTCAACATATTACATAGTCCCCCAAGCCTTGAGTTGCAAGCATAGATGGTTGCATCTGGAGAAACAAACTTGCTTTGCATCCGCTGGAAACAACCCCTAGCTCTTGACCTTTTGTGCATAAGCCACAATCAATGTGCCTGAAGGGATGGCGTTACGGACACAAAGCTCCTCAAGCATATATGATTGCATCTGCCTCAATTGGGAAAATGCCACAATCAAGGCATTCCCAAGAGATGACCTCCCAGATAGAAAGCTCCTCAAGCACTTTCGTTGCTTTTTGAATGACACTTTCCAAATTCCCAAGTTCAAACTTTGAATCCCTGCTCCAGCACTTTCTGCTTCCACGCTTTCCCCCCTGTGGCTTGCTTTTGCCACCATAGCAACCACCTGAAGGTTTCCAACTTACCCGGCTCTAGAGCCAACCCCTTCATCATTTTGCATTTTGGAGGCCCCTCATTCTAGCACCAATGGGCTCCAGATTACTTCTTACTTTGAATTCACAACTCTTCTCCGTCCTTTTGTGCTGTTGAGTTGTTCATGGTAGCTCAACTGGACCTCCTGCATTGCATTTTCTTGTGTGCGTTTTTATAAACTCTCTACATTTTTGGCGAGGCTATATTGGTATAGCCTTCTTCTATGATTGCCATTGGAGTGTTTGCGGGTCACCGCAACGGACGTCCATAGCATAGCTCTCACGCATCAACATAAAATATCAATACAAGGGAAGCGACCAGGATGAGGCATGGAAACTCACTAGGGTGTCATTCCTAATGAAGTGAACTCAATGAGATGCAACTACTAACTCTGCAAGCAAATCATACGCACTAAAGCCGAGCAATCTGTCTATTTCCTTCTACACAGCTCTACAGTCATCATGCCCGTTTACCATGCAAATCATGTCGGATTCGCACGAAACTTGAAGGGAAGCTACAGGGGACTATTTAGAATCTATCCTATCACTGTCTCACAGCATTCTGGAGAGGTACAAAGATCACGATCGTTCATCCCAAAGTCAGCAAAAACAGTGAACAGGTGATCCCAAAGAGTCGTTTTAGGGTCCCTGAAGCCTCTCTTAGGATCAAAACAACATAAAATACGCGTTTAAACACTCAAAACAGCGATTTAAGGTTTCAAAACTCGTAGTTGAACACCTACACCAAATCTTGAATGATTACACTTGAATGGAAGAGCAAAGTAAGAGGAACACAATGCAATAAACGAATCTGAATTCAGATTATCGTAGCCACAATAGCGAAGATTACAAGTTGGAGCAAGATAGAGCTCTCAAACGTACGCTATCTTCTTCCCATAAAAGAGGATTGTGTTCAAACTTACAAAGCTGACCTTTATAGTTTAGGTCTTTACAAATGGCTTGTCCGGCCAAAAAGTCCTAAACTTCTAATTGGATTTCCACTATTACAAGTGCTCTCAGAAAATTAATCAAATATTCTTTACAAGTTCTCGGCTTAGAGAAGCTCTTTTACAAAAGGATGAGATTTTCGCAAAAATGTAGATTCCCTGAAAACTGTGACTCTCTCTCTGGAGACAATTGCTTCGTCCGCCAAACACTCCCCCCTTCCTTATCCTTGCACGTCCTCGTGCATGTTCAGAGCTTTGGTCATTGATGGAGCTCCAAGGAGGCAAGAGTTGCTGAAAAGCTTCACGTGCGGAGTACAGCCTCCAGGGCTTCTTGATGCTGTCTGAAGGGGTTTTCACTTAATGTGTGCTGGTATGCTATGTACCATGCCTTGAGGTCCTTCACCATAGGATGAAAGATTCTTGAGTCGATTTTGAAAAAACCTGTGACAAAGGCCTCCTCGAATGTCTGCAAGTAATGTGACGGCAGGTACATGAGTCTGGAGTACATTGCCATCAGGATATGTCGTGGTGGTGAATCTTGCAAATTCGAGCAAATTCCTCGATGCCCTTCTAAGAACAGATTCCACGGATGATCGTCACCTTCAGTGTCTTTGAACACCTGGATGCAGGTGACGATCATCCGAGCTATCTTTACCAGCATCTGACAGGCTACGTCGGGGATATCCCGCAGCAAAGTGATTGTTGAATTGAGAGTGTTGACTACATAGGCTATTGTAGGAGGATTTTGCGCTGTCAGGACTGGGTAGTTCAGCTTTTGCTACCTTGAGCCTTTCCATGTGGCAAACTCCTTCCATGTGCGTCTTCTAGGGACTGGACAGAAAGTAGGATCTATTTGAATGTGTTGAGGAGCGTTGTGGTAGTTGGTTAGATCCTGTTGCAGCTTGTCCAACCACTTCTGTCTCCACTTTGGGTGGTCATCTATGAGTACCTGTGCTTCTTCAGCTATCAGTGCTACACCTTCATAACCCTCGTCTTTGTTTCGTGGCAGGGTCGGCCTCATCTTCTCCTTCCATAGGATTGCTTCGTGGCATATCAAGGAAAAGGTAGGTACTCATGGCCAAACCCCTTCACTTGCTCTTCTGGCTGTAAGAACGCTAGGGCTGCTGACTCCATTATCTTCTTTTTGTAAATCATGTAATCTTTTGTTGGTCCCTCTGGCATGTCCTTGATGGTCTGAGTTAGATCATCTCTTATCTCCAGATTTGCCTCTGTTGATCCTTGCTCTTGTTCTCCTTGGTGTGATGTTTCAGGCAAGTCAGACATTTATTGTCATGGCAGCAATTGCGGTTGCACTTCGACTTCCTCTGTTCTGATTTAATGGAACTCAATGCTTCTTTTTCTTTCATCAATGTGTCACCGATCTGCTTCTGAGTCTCTAACTCGGCCCTTGCTTGTGCGAGTTGCTACTCCAGCTCTTTTACTTTTTGCTCGTTGGCCGCCGTCTGGGCCATCATTCCCGATAAGAGTAGCTGTCTTTGAAGTTTTTCTTGCTCTAACTCCCCTTTCAGCGCCGCTAGGGTGTTCACTGCTGTAGCATTGTCTGATGTGGAGACCAATGCTCCAGCAGGTTCCTGGTTCACCATCAAGGTTGTTAGCGTACTTTTGACAGTGAGGTATGAACTATTAACTCTCTAGAACCTTGCATTTTCGTAATCGAGCTGCTCCGTCGCTTTCTTTACCCTTGCTATCAAATCTTGGCATTCCTTTTCTTTGGTTGTCAACTCCGTCCTGACATCCACTGGGTCTCTGATCAAAGACTGAGTCTGTTGTCGCTCAGTATCTCTTTCCTGCGTTGTGAGCTCCAGTTGTGCTCGCAGGCTCTCTAGCTCCTCTTGCCCAGATTTTTGCATGTGTTGAGTCTCCTGTACCAGCCTTTCCTTTTCTTCTAGCACCATGTGCTGGCATCGGAATTGTTTTTCCAAATCTTGCAACGTTTTTCTGTAGTCAAAATCAGCCATAGCCTGACAAGATTCTTGGTACCCTATTGCTTCAGGAGGGGGCACAGACTCTTTGTGTGCAGATGATGGAGGAGGAGGTGGTGGTTTTTTGGTTGATGGAGAAGGAGGAGGAGGAGGAGATTTCGGCGAGGGAGGAGGTGGTGATTTAGGCGAGGGAGGAGGTGGTGATTTCTCCACTTCTTGTACATGCCTCTTTTTCGATGCATCTTCCCTTGGCTATGAAGCAGACGCGTTTGCTTTTCTTTTCTTTAAAATCTTGATTATTCTTTGGCGAGTCCATTCTGCCGCTTGTCGTGCTTCCACATTCTTTTCTCTTTGAGATTTCTTCAGTTGCTCTGCTTGGTTCATGTCTTTAGCCACTTCTTTCTCGTTTGTTCCTTCAGTGGACTGAGAAGAAACGTCCACTTCTGCAGCCTTTTGTTCCGCTTCTAACCTTTGTTTTTCAACCTGTATGCGAGCTGCATTTTCTATTCTTGCTTGTCTTTCCTTCTCGAACCTTCTTTTTGCTATTTGGTTTGTTGCAGCAGCTCTTGCCTTTCTGTCGGCCTGCAACTTTGTCCTTCTTTCCTCAATTCTTTGTTGGGCCTCTGCATATGCTTTTTGAAGTTCAGACTGAGGCATTGTACTTCTTTCCCTTTTTCTTCTCTCAAGCGGTGTGGTGGAGTCTTCCTCCTGGCTTTCTTCAAATTCCGATGGTCCTTTGTCTTTTGACCCTTGAGAGTTTTGTTGGGATTAAAGCCCAAGTGGCCTCTTATGCGGATATGGCCGGCCGCCCGCCTAACTCACTTACTTCTAACTCTTTGTATATACTAACATATTCTTTGTGAATACTAAGGATTTGGGAGATAACCCTTCTAACATCTCTCTGCGTACTGTACTGTGTAAGCTCACTGTGTGTGTGAGTGAGAGAGAGAGTCGACCCACGCTCCGCTCCGCGACTTCAATTGCATGGTGATTTAGATGTGGAAATTTACATGCAGCAGCCAGAAGGGTTTGTTGAGAAAGGCATGGAACATTTGGTATGCCAGTTGTTAAAGAGTCTTTATGGCTTAAAACAATCACCGAGAGCATGGTACCTTAAGTTCCACCAGTTTATGCTTTCTCAAGGCTACAAACGTAGTGAGTTCGATCACTGTCTATATACAAAGAAGGCTAAGGATGGCAGTTGGCTGATCCTTATTTTGTATGTGGATGACATGTTGATTGCTGGCAAACACTTGGAAGAAATTTCAGCTTTGAAGTCAAAGATGGCAAAATCGTTTGACATGAAAGACATGGGTGAGGCAAGTCATATACTTGGTATGCGCATTGAGAGAGACAGATCAAAGAAGTTGATTTGGTTATCTCAAACAGAGTATATTGACAAGGTTTTGCAACGTTTCAATATGGAGAAGGGAAAGGCATTGAGTGTTCCATTGCCACCATATGTGAAACTTAGCAAACAAGATTGTCCTGTGTCTGAGGAAGAAAAGGCTGAAATGGATAAGATTCCATATGCGTCTGCAGTGGGTAGTTTGATGTATGCAATGATTGCTACACGTCCGGATATTGCATTTGCAGTGGGAGTGGTTAGCAGATATATGTCAAATCCCGGCAAGAAACATTGGGAGGCAGTGAAAGGTATCATGAGATACTTAAAACATACAAAGAGTATGCGCATATGCTATGGTAGTCAGGATTTGAGTGTCAGAGGATACACTGACTCAGATTATGCAGGAGACTTGGATAAGAGGAGATCTACATCAGGCTATGTCTTTACATTGGCTGGAGGTGCCATATCATGGCGATCTCGATTACAAGATTGTGTTACGCAGTCTACTACAGAAGCTGAGTATGTTGCAGCAAATGAGGCATGCAAAGAAGCTATTTGGCTTGGTAGATTGGTTGCAGACTTGGGAATCAATGCAGATATGCCAAAGTTATATTGTGATAGTCAAAGTGCTATACAATTGGCAAAGAATCCAGTGTTCCATTCGAAGACTAAGCATATTGATGTGAAGTATCACTTCATTAGGGAAGTACTTGAAGACAAGCAGATACAACTGCTGAAGATCCACACCAAGGACAATCCTGCTGATCTACTCACAAAGGGACTTCCAGGAGAGGGCTTTGTGCATTGTCGTGAGTTATTGGGCATTGGATAGATGGCAGCCATGTAAATCTTTGTACATTTATGTTCATAGATTTACAGTTACTTAAAGTGCCACATTGGACTTTAAGTGGGAGGTTGTTGGGATTAAAGCCCAAGTGGCCTCTTATGCGGATATGGCCGGCCGCCCGCCTAACTCACTTACTTCTAACTCTTTGTATATACTAACATATTCTTTGTGAATACTAAGGATTTGGGAGATAACCCTTCTAACATCTCTCTGCGTACTGTACTGTGTAAGCTCACTGTGTGTGTGAGTGAGAGAGAGAGTCGACCCACGCTCCGCTCCGCGACTTCAAGTTTCCCTCGTCTTCAGTCTCCGTCTCTTCTTCATCACTTGAGCTTTTGTTGGATGCCTTGGTCGAGCGCGATAATGTTGCGCTAGTGGTCGTCCTTACTGAGTGAGTAATCAGCTTTGCTTTCTGAATCAAGGCCGCTTGAGAACTGGCCTTCGGCAGGTCTTCAATCATTCCCAAAGCTTGGTATGCTATTCTTGTTAGCATTGGCCCTACGCTCATGTAGCTTTTGTTTTTTGCCGAGCCCTTCAAATTTGCTTCGACCAAGTTCTCCAAGATGTAAGAACCATAATCGCATCGGATGGTTCTGTTTTCAGCTGTTGCTAGAGCCATGACCACTGCAATGTGCAAGATCGGCTCTGTGTAGCGAGGAGGCTTTTGTACCCTGAAATGTTGAGAGATCGATCTCATTGGTAACTCCAGCCCACCGTATATCATGTCATTGTACTTGTACTTGTTTCCTTTTGCTTTGATAAATGCCTTCTTGTTATCCAGTGACTTGGTCTTTGCCAGCAAGTCGTGTTGCCCTGGAAGGAAGTGCAAATCTTCGCTGATGATTTCTTTTGTGATCTTTACTTTTACCTTTGAACCATCCTTGTCGGTGAGCATTGCTTGCCCATCATACTGTATCGAGCTCATGAGCTCGTGGGCCCTCATGTAGTGTGTTCCCCATGGCTGTAATCTGAAAAACTACTCCAAATGAACAACCCGCACGGCTTCGGTGACCTCCGGCCTTTGGTGGAGATTCCATATTTCCCAAGGCATGATAGTCGTCTTTACCATGTCACCATCAGCATCCCTAAACTTCGCAATGAAAATGTGAGCAGGGATCTGAGCTAGTGTTTCATCCGAAATGTGAGCTTTTTCGTTCGTAGAGAGCTCATCCACTTCATATGGTGCTGCTGTCCACTGCCTTGCTTGCTTTTGGCGAGGCATTCTATGTCATTAGAATCACAAGCTGTCAGGATTTTCCTTTCGCAACCAGTAGCATTTAGACTTTTTAGTAAAAAGCAGTTCAAAAGTTAAAATTGATCATAACTTGAACAAATTTCATCCATTCTTGTCCATATTTCACCAGTGGGACTAGGAGGACTAGAGCTATGACTGATTGAAATCTGAGCCAAATCTGGGCCTGAGGTACACCGATCGCGATCGTAGTACAGAGGCCAAAATAACATTTGATCACATGAGTGGTTTGCTGATAGCTAGAGGGTCATTTTGGTCCACTGTGTCTTTTATTTTAACCACTTTTGAGTTTATAAGTCCCAATTTTGGGTTACAAGGGAGTTTTAGACTAGACTTTGATTTTTCATGGGTTCTTGATGTCCAATTGGCTTGAAGCTTGATGTGTGACTTGAACAAGATGTGTACAAGAGATCTGCCACGTTTTGGTCAAATTCTGATGCTGAGGTACACCGATCGCGATCGTAGTACCTGGGCTTTTTTGTGTGAAAACTAGATGGCTTTAGTCTCCTATGCCTGCCTAGCCCACTGATGATTTGTTTTCAAGTTTGGACTTAAAATGAACAAATTAGAGCAATTTTTCACTGTTTGACCTTATTTTACTAAGTCTAACCATATTGGGTTTTCCTGATGAATTCTGGTTGGAGCCTGGGAGTTAGTTGATGTGAGTTTTTGAGCTTTTACTGCTTCCATGATGTGTTGCTATCATCCGCCTACTCCACTGTCTGATTCTAACTTTTTACCCCGTCTTTGGAGATTTTCCAGACTCGTGTATTTTTCAGGCATTCTTTTGATACCAATCGGATAATTGGGCATCTCTAAGTCGCCTTTTAGTCTTTGACATTAGTTCGGCCAAATTCTTCCCTTGTGTGATCACTCGAGACTGAAATGGTCATCTCCGTCCTTGTGGAAGATTCTGAGCTCCATTCAGGGTTTTCTACTACTATGCTGACTCCTAGTCGGATAGGTATGCCTTTCAAACCATCCGTCATAATTTTCAGTCGAATTTTGGTATTTGTAGGTCAATTTTTCCGATTCGGGTGTGTTTGACAAATTTGGCCCATTCTATGAGAAAAATTTGTGCATTTTTCATGAAAATTCAAGAGAGTGTATCCCTCACTGAGTTCTAAGCCTGGGCCATGTCAAAATTTCTAAAACCTGCAGCTGGGGGCACTGACCGCAATCGTACCATAGATCCCAAACTGATTTTTGACACCTGCAGGTTGCTGGCGAAGTTGAGAGAAGGCTTTTTGCCATTTCTGTGTCAGTTTTGGTCAATGAGGTACACCGATCGCGATCGTTGTACCACCACCAAACTGAGATTTGATCACATGGCTTTGTTCCTGACATTGTGGGGATCACATTGATGTGTTATGTCCCTGAAAAAGTTTTGTCATGATGCCTCTAAGGGCCCTTGACCTATTCGACTCAATCCGACTTTGATTTGATCAATGCGCCCGTTTGTGCGATGTTTCGCGCTTGCATGTGTAATACACTTGATCTTTACTCGACAAGGAACATACCTGTGAAATCTGGTGTGAAATGCTGGCTCCGATCGTCCGTATGGGGTCGAAATGTGGCAGCTCGCTCTAGGTCAAGAAGCTCTCTTCTTCTCTCTCAAAATGTGAAAATGATCAATGAGCTAGAGTTTGGCCTACCTGACCCATATCTTCCCGAGGTTTTCGTGACATAGGGCTGATTTTCCTTACCTTTGATCCTGAGATAATTTGTATACCACTTGTGGGGCAAACCGCTCGTCATTCTGGCGTCGTATCATCGTTTGATACGATTCTGGGGAAATGTGGTCATGATCATTAAGGCTGAAATTCGGCGTCTTCAGATTAGCTTCATATCTTCCATGCTTGATAACCCTATCATGATACTTCGCGTTTGCTTCCAGAACTTGATTCCGACACTGTGGGTGATATATTTTTAATTTTTGAAGTTTTATTAACGAAAATTAAGCAAAATAAATTGAAAATACTTATTAACTGGCAAAAATTAGCCAAAAATTATTATACTCACCCCTAAGCATATATTTTCACTAGAAGCATCTCAATGTTCCTGATTTTGTCATTATAGCTCATTATTACGCTGGTTGGATGATAAAAACGCTAAAAAATACCATATTTTGATCAAATTTGTTCGAAATTGAACTCTAAAAAATGAAAAAAACAACACACGCATTATGTACATATATACACATTGGACCCCTTAATGGTCTTCACTGCTGCTAGATTCAGAAGTTACTCCCCCCTTCCTAAACTGAGTCGTCCCAGGCGAAGGTTGTGTGCATGTGCATGGGTTTTGAAATTTGTGTCTATGCACGGCCGTGTAATGTGGCCCTATCCTCATGTTTGAGACAATGCATTGGGAAACAAAGTGTTGTGCAAGATGCGGGGACTGAATGTAATATTCAGTGGCTTTGGATGGCGAGGCTAGCTGTTTATGGAACAGAAGAGCTTGCAATTCAATTGCTCTCTCCTTCATTGTTGGTTTTTTGATGGCAACTATTTTTGGAACCCATTTGTATTCAATTTTTTTCATATTTGCCGATTTTGATGTAGATTTGAATTTTCTTAGGTTTCCATTCTATTTTGTTAGTTCACGCTTCCTGTGTTGACTTTTTGGTCTCCGTTCGATCTTTGTCGCTGAATTTTTGGTTGTCTCCAGCTTTGGTTGCCATTTCCACTCTGGATTAGCTCCTGAAGGTCTTTGATATGGTGTTGCTGTCGTCGGGAGTTGTGACTTGGGCAGCCATATCTGTCTCTGTTTGTTCTGCATGACGGTTTTCTTTATCCATACTTTCCGAACAACCGTTTTCGGTGTTTCTGGCTAATGAGCTGATTGCTTTTTGTCGATGGGGATAATCGGCCACGAGTAATCTGTTTTGGCGAATGGAGTCATGTACGTGTTAGAGTTGTGTTTGTACATCAACACATGTTCTGACCATTCGGTAACTGCATTGTACGTTCTCATCCATGGAACTCCCAAACATAATGATTCTCTGATTTCTCCGTCTTTCATTACGAGAAATTGATGAGGACAACTATTCCCATCAATATTGATTGGTAAGTTTACTATGCCCAATGTTGGCATTTTGGCCCTGTTCGTGGCTCGTAAATCTTGTGTGGATTGCACTAGGGGTTCATCGGTAAGCATCTTGTAAGTGGAGAAGTTGACCACATTGACTCTTGCCCTTGTGTCAATCAATGCTCATTGATATCTGCCATTCGGAAGTCTGACATTGATGCGAACATCACTTTCTATTTTCCATTGCTCGTCAGTGTGAATTATAGAAAGAGTAATTTGAGCCGTATCTGCTGGTTGAGGAAGTCTTTGTTGTTGTAATTTCTGTTTTCAATTTAAAATCCTGATCTGGCCTCCTCCTGTGCTTGAGCTTTTGTCTCATTTGCTTTGTTCTTGCGCTTCTTCGCAGCGTGGATTTTGGCAAGCATCTCTGAGGTTAGTGGTAGGTTGTACTTCTTTAATCTGCAGCCACTAATCCAATTAGGCATCTCCTCTCCCTCTAATGTTGCAAGCTTAATGGCATCGCTAGATGATATGTCATGAATCACATAGAGTCCATTGCCTCGCTTTTTGAGTTTTTGAGAATGTTGTTTCAGGGTATATACATTAAGACGTAATCCCCCGTAGCAAATTCCTTACTGATGACATGTTGGTCAAAGAATGATTTCATGTTTTGTTTTTGCGCGTAGATTGATGCAATTGCTCTCAATCTAGTTTCATCCAGTTTTTCCAGGATATCTATTTGATTGGATAATTCATGGCCCGTCCATTCTAATTCCTTAGCTACCCGAAGTGTGGGGATAAGAAATTCAAGTGGCAAAATCGCTTGAATTCCATAAACCATGTTGAACGGAGTCATTCTGATTGAGGTTTTGTACGCTACTCTATATGCCCATAAAGCTGAATGCAGCTTCTGATCCCAGTCGGCTCTCGATTCACTAACAATTTTTGTGAGAATTGTCACCAAAATCTTGTTCATACTTTCTGCTTGGCCGTTAGCTTGTGGGTGATAGGGAGCTGACTTCCTGTGAATTACCATGAATTCATCCAATAGGAATTTGATCACTTCATTGATGAAACGAGTCCCTCTATCGCTCACTATCTCTATTGGTAAGCCATACCTGGTGAAAATGTACTCATACAAAAACTGTGTTGTCGTTTTTGCATCATTTTTGGTTGTTGCTTTCGCTTCAACCCACTTTGTTAGATAATCTGTTGCCACAATAATGTATTGAGCGTGTGTTTTATATCCAGGAGGCGCAATTGGTCCTACAAAATCTATTCCCCATTTTGCAAATGCTCTTGCCCCCATCATTGGCCTCAAGAGCATGTCATCTCGTGCTCTAGGAATCTTTGTCCTCTGGCAATCGTCACATCGTTTCACAAACTCTTCGGCGTCCATGAATAGTGTAGGCCACCATATGCCAGCAATAAGAATTGCTTTGGTTGTTTTTTCAGCTGAGAAATGTCCTCCAGCTTGTCCGCCATGTGCTTGCTCTAAGATAGGAACGTATTCCTCTTCCGTCGCACACATTCTCAATTGATTGTCTTTTCCCCTCTTGTAAAGATTTCCTCAATCAATACATAGTTTTCTGCCTCTTTCGTGATCGTTTTGATACGTGATCTACTCATCCCTTCAGGCAGAATTCCGGTGGTGAGGTATTCTACAATGTAGTTACTCCATCTGGGTGCTACAGATAATTTGAATAGAGTCGCGTGTCCTATCGACTTTTGAAAAGTGCAGATAACACATGATTTGATATGCATATGAACACTTTGTTTCATTTTCGGCCAATACACCCATTCTCATCAATTTTTGATACGTCTGTGCATGCCCATTGTGAATCCCCATTGTTTGTACATGAGCCTGGTTTAGATACAAGTCCTGTTCACTTGGTTCAACACAAAGCCTAAGGATTTGATCCGATCCCTGTTTGTATAGCCTTCCAGCCACCATTACCAATGATTTAGATGCTGTAATGGTAGATGGTTGTCTTGTCAAATTCAATGACCCAATAGTCAACAACGGAATTACATCCTCGCTCCATCTTGGAACCATTTCTATGTTGAAGAGATATGCATCTGGTAAATCATCATCAACTCCTACTACAGGGTTTTCTCCATGCACCATTCTAGATAAATGATCCGCTCTTTGGTGTGTAGTGCCTTTTTTTACTACAACCGTGAAGTCAAACTCAAGCAGTATGATGAACCATCGTACAATCCGCCCTGTACTGCAAGGTTTGTTTACCAAGTACAACAGTGCTTGGTGATCAACGAAGAATACAAATTTGTTGGAAAGTAGGTAATGTCTAAACTTTTTCACAGCATAGATCATACCCAAACCCTCCCTTTCAGTTGTTGTGTAATTCTTCTCTGCACTGTTTAGTTGTCTATTGGAGTAACTGATTGGAAAATCCATGTTGTTTTCTCCAGGTTGTGCAAGTATGCATCCGATAGCATATGATGATGCATCTACGTGGACGTGGAATATCCTTTCCCAATCCGGAGCCTTCAAAATTGGAGCGGATATTAATCTTTGCTTCAAAGTTTGAAAAGCTTTTTTGCACTCATCTGTCTACTCAAATTTATTTATCAACGCGTAAAGTGGTTTCGCAATTATAGAGTATGAGTAGATAAATCTGCGATAATATCCACAATGGCCCATAAATGCCTGTACCTCCTTTACCTTTACTGGTCGTGGTAGTTCAACAATTACGCTGATCTTCTCCATGTCTGTCGAAATACCATTTTTGGACACTATATGTCCCAATATTTTGCCTTGTCTTACCATGAAGACACATTCCTCCGGATTCAGGCAAATCCGATACAGTCTGCATTTGTTGAACACTTTGGTTAAGTGCTCTATGTGCTCCAATCTTATGAGAGAATGAACGCACAAGTCATCCTGTGCGCTCCTTGCCGCACTGTCGAAGCAAGGGACTTGCCTAACACTGTGTGCGAGCCACAGACGGCTCCAAGCACACAACTAGCTTAACTAGTAAGCTCAAAGAAAGCGATGGTGTGTCACTCACCGCTCTACGCTTGCTTCGTGGAGGATTCCTCACCGCGAAGAAGAAGGAGCCGCTGCTTCGCCGCGCTCAACCACTTCGCCGCCGCCGTGCCGTCGTCGCATTGCTCGATCGCACTCTCTCTCTCTCTCTCTCTCTCTCTCTCTCTCTCTCTCTCTCTCTCTCTCTCTCTTTCTCTCTCTCTCACATACACACACACACAAGGAGGTGAAGAAGAAGAAGATGGAGATGGAGCAAGAGCACTCTTCTATTGCACAAATGAGAGAATAAGTGAATTTTAGGTTTAGTTGGCTTTTATATGAGCTCACCCCATTCACATTTGGGCGCCCATGCTTAGCCAACTAATCCCTTGAATGTCCCAGTTAGAGTGTGCCTCTCATCGGCGATCACTCTTACCCTTTTCCTATTGGTCTGACAAGCCCGGTACTTGACTCTACCAAATACATAATACACGTCCGTCGTAGGTGATGGGGTGTCCGTGAGCCGTGAGGGTTAACATGCCCCCCTTTCTGATGTAGATTCCGTCCTTGGAAGCTATTGAGTTGAAGCTCGTTCGTCGAGGTGGAAGAGCATTTGAGATGAATGTCCTTAGCCTTCTTCAGTCACTGCAAAATCAAACAACATTGGCACAGTAATTGCATTCTCATAAGTGATTAAAAAGCATATGCAGTTTTAGGTAGACAAATTGATTGGTAAAATAATTTCAAACAATTTGTCAGCAATGAACATTAAATTGCAATGTAATCAAATGCATAAACAGATGTAAAGGCAAAAAATTAAACAAGTCTGGGGTCGCTAATTTGACGGTCGAAAGGCACTAGAGATCGAATATTAATACCATGGGTAAGCTTCTTAATTTTCTATGGTCAATTAAGTTGTTTAATCGTGAGAGCCAAGTATTCATGTTCGAGGGCTGACTAGAGGCTATATCTAGAAGACCTTGTAGTTAAGCTACCATAAAAGGAATTTCTCATGAAATCATCACCTGACTGATTACTTTTTCTTTGACCCCCCAAATTCTTTTCACAGTGATTCAATTTTGATGTGTGTGCTTATTTTGTATGCCTTGGGTTTTTTGCTTTTCAAGAAAAAGCGCCCATACTGGGAACCTCTAGGGCTCTAGTACCATAGGCGATACATGTGAGTGAAGTACCAAATCAAGCTGAGATTTCTCTTCCAGCTTAAGATTTTACAGTGTGGCACTTTGATTTTTTGTTTGTTCATTTTCAGCATTTTAATTTTGTAACTTTGGGGGGTCATATAACACTGATACACCTCCCCAGGCTCATCACACTAGTAAACTCCCTTTATAATACTTAAGCTAAAGGTCAATAGGGTCAAGCCCACTAGAAAGCCCTAGTACATTTCACACAATGCTGCCTAAATCGGATTAAGAACCTAAGTAACCATTAATTATTAGGAAGGCATTCCCCATGGTATTAAGAGAAGATCTCTAACACCTAACTTGGTCAAACTAGCTTAGTCGGACTTGCTTGATGTTTAAACCTAGACAAGGGATTATGACAAAAAAGACATTGAATCAAATGTTCGATACTAAGCAAATGTGCTGGATATTATGCTACCAATCACAATCAAAGCAAACAATCATAGATGCAAAAAAGATAAGGGACAATGCTAATGGACAAGAAACACCTGTTTGTGTTGATGGTGGTGGTTGATCTGAAGTGTGAACGAGAGAAAGGTTCCATGAAGGTCCAAATCCTATCAATAGCAACACGCTCCTGTACACACTAGGAAACAAAAGGAATACCTCCAAGAGGCACATTAGTGGGAAAAGGTACCAACACTTATTGAACACAACAAAAAACATAAGGAACCCTAACCTAATTAGTTGCACTCCCCCTAGAGAGTCAAGGGAATAGGATATTGTAGAGGTTGGGGGGAAACCCTAAGGCTAAACCCCTATCCTCGTCGTCGAGATAAACAAAGTCATCATCCATGAGACCATATGTGCCATCTGTGTAGTCCTGTAAAGTTTCTTCTTCATCATAGGTGCCTATGTTTACTGTGCGCTCCTTGCCGCACTGTCGAAGCAAGGGCCTTGCCTAACACTGTGTGCGAGCCATAGACGGCTCCAAGCACACAACTAGCTTAACTAGTAAGCTCAAAAGAGGGCAATGGTGTGTCACTCACCGCTCTATGCTCCTACCGTGGAGGATTCCTCGCCGCGAAGAAGAAGGAGACGTCGCTACGTCGCGCTCAACCGCTTCACCGCCGTCGTGCCTTCGTAATGCTCGATCGCACACACACTCTCCCTCTCTCTCTCTCTCTCTCTCACATACACACACACACAAGGAGGTGAAGAAGAAGAAGATGGAGATGGAGATGGAGCAAGAGCACTCTTCTATTGCACAAATGAGAGAATCCGTGAATTTTAGGTTTAGTTGGCTTTTATATGAGCTCACCCCATTCACACTTGGGCGCCCATGCTTAGCCAATAATCCCTTGAATGTCCCGGTTAGAGTGCGCCTCTCATCGGCGATCACTCTTACCCTTTTCCTATTGGTCTGACAAGCCCGGTACCTGACTCTACCAAATACATAATACACGTCCGTCGTAGGTGATGGGGTGTCCGTGAGCCGTGAGGGTTAACATGCCCCCCTTCCTGATGTAGATTCCGTCCTCGAAAGCTATTTGAGTTGAAGCTCGTTCGTCGAGGTGGAAGAGCATTTGAGATGAATGTCCTTAGCCTTCTTCAGTCACTGCAAAATCAAACAACATTGGCACAGTAATTGCATTCTCATAAGTGATTAAAAATCATATGCAGTTTTAGGTAGACAAATTGATTGGTAAAAGAATTTCAAACAATTTGTCAGCAATGAACATTAAATTGCAATGTAATCAAATGCATAAACAGATGTAAAGGTAAAAAAATTAAACAAGCCTGGGGTCGCTAATTTGACGGTCGAAAGGCACTAGAGATCGAATATTAATACCATGGGTAAGCTTCTTAATTTTCTGTGGTCAATTAAGTTGTTTAATCGCGAGAGCCAAGTATTCATGTTCGAGGGCTGACTAGAGGCTATATCTAGAAGAACTTGTAGTTAAGCTACCATAAAAGGAATTTCTCATGAAATCATCGCCTGACTGATTACTTTTTCTTTGACCCCCCAAATTCTTTTCACAGTGATTCAATTTTGATGTGTGTGCTTATTTTGTATGCCTTGGGTTTTTTGCTTTTCAAGTAAAAGCGCCCATACTGGGAACCTCTAGGGCTCTAGTACCATAGGCAATACATGTGAGTGAAGCACCAAATCAAGCTGAGATTTCTCTTCCAGCTTAAGATTTTACAGTGTGGCACTTTGATTTTTTGTTTGTTCATTTTCAGCATTTTAATTTTGTAACTTTGGGGGGTCATATAACACTGATACACCTCCCCAGGCTCATCACACTAGTAAACTCCCTTTATAATACTTAAGCTAAAGGTCAATAGGGTCAAGCCCACTAGAAAGCCCTAGTACATTTCACACAATGCTGCCTAAATTGGATTAAGAACCTAAGTAACCATTAATTATTAGGAAGGCATTCCCCATGGTATTAAGAGAAGATTTCAACACCTAACTTGGTCAAACTAGTTTGTTGGACTACTTGATTTTTAAACCTAGACAAGTGATTATGACAAAAAATTACATTGAATTAAATGTTTGATACTAAGCAAACGGTGAATATTAGGCTACCGATCACAAATATCAGCTGACAATCATAGATGCAAAAAAGATAAGGGGCAATGCTAATGGACAAGAAACACCTATTTGTGTCGATGGTCGCGCTTGATTTGAAGAGTGAGTCGAGATAAAGATTCCATGAAGGTCCAAATTCTACCAATAACAACACGCTCCTGTACACACTAGGAAACAAAAGGAATACCTCCAGGAGGCACATTAGTGGAAAAAGGTACCAACACTTATTGAACACAACAAAAAACATAAGGAACCCTAACCTAATTATTTGCACTCCCCGTAGAGAGTCAAGGGAATAGGATATTGTAGAGTTTGGGGGGAAACCCTAAGGCTAAACCCCTATCCTCGTCATCGAGATAAACAAAGTCATCATCCATGAGACCATATGTGCCATCCGTGTAGTCATGTAAATTATCTTCTTCATCATAGGTGCCCATGTTTACTAAGAAGGTCACTAGACGCCTATAGTCATCTTGGTCAAAAGGGTAGGCTTGTGCAATGGGAAAAACACTCTCTACTAAGTATGGATCAGACGTGGTCAAGAGACGTAAAAGCCATTCTAACTCCTCAAAATTCCTCTCACATGCTAGCGTACCTATCAAATCCCATTCACATGCAAGCATTGGAAAGACCATGTGAAATATTTGTGAAAAGTAACGAGGGTACCTCTCACCCAAGGCAGGAGTGGATGACTCTAGCGTACTAGCCATATCTGTACACGCAAATAGATGATGGTTAGAGTGCAAATATTACAAGGGTCGTGTTCTTGTGCATAATTTGTTTTTATGATTTTGTGTTATGGCTCTTGCTCTTTTACTTTTTTATCTTGTTTTTGTGAGTATAAGGGTTTATATATACATTCCCTAAGATTGGAGATTAAGAGGTCAGGGAGAAAGGTTGAGAGGGAAGCAAGTGAATGATGACTGTCAGCAAACACTCCCCCCTCCCTTGGGTAGATCATACCGTTTGAAATGAGCTCGTCACCCTTTGAAACCAATCGTTCCAGTTGGTAATAGGTGAGGATTTTTGCCAGTAGTTTTCTATTACCCTAGGTGCCTCGTCAAGTTGCAAGGGTGGTAAGGTACTCTCCCAGGATCGAACTTGAAGTGGTTCATCAGGTGATTCTTGAACACTGGGAGGTGTGGATTCTTTTGTAGCTTCATGGAGGTCCACTACTATAGATGGAGGCTGTGTAGAAGCTTTTACCTCTATGGATGTATTACATGAGGAGCTAGAAGCTTCATGGAACTCCCCCCTTCCTGAGCTAGGTGGAATAAATTGGTTTTGCCTTGGAGCCCAAACTAGCTCTGGACTAGGTGTGTAGCATTATGTGATCTTTCCCTTCCCACGGTCTGCCATTGGCTTTAGCGTTACACTGTTTGACTCATATGGGTTTGTTGTCGATAGGGAAGGACACATTTTACGTTTAGGTACCCAAATTTGCTCATTTCCATCATAGTAGCCTTGGGCTTCTAATAGTCCTTTTGGAATCCATCGTGATTTGGTCTTGACTCTCCTAGAGCGCGCTCTTGGTTCTCCAGGGAAATGTTTTCTTGAAATGGATGGGAGGGTTGAGGTAGTTGGAAGTAAGGCCTTGGGGACCCATTGATATGTACTCTTAGGTCGTGCAGGTTGAGTACTTGCAATATTACTACTTGCTGCAACTACAAGTGTTGAAGTGCTAGATTCATGGGTAGCCGGCAAAGACGAGTTAACCACCTTGGCTACTGAATGTTGGCTATCCTTCAACTTTGCTAGAGTTTGCAACGTAGGTGACTTTGCTTGAATGATAGGGGTAAGAGTCGGTGGTCGCGTCGTGACACTACCAGTATCCCAATCAATAGTGCATTTGGTTGCCAACATCCACGTGCGTCCCAAGTTTACGTTGCCTTCCATAGCTCCTGTGGGCATGACTAGAAACCTCTGCACTATGCTTCCATTGTCATAGACAACAGGGGTCTGAAGGACTCCAAGAATAGCAGTTTTCTTTTTATTAATGCCCTTGACTTGCATCGTACTCGGGGATAGGGTCGGTTTCCCTAATTGACACCAAACTCCATAGGATAACAAATTGTGTTTAGCTCCCGTATCTAATAAGGCATTGTATAGTACTTTCCCATAGGGGCTATTTAGCTCAATTGGGTATCGTAGCGGTGGCTCAGATTCTAATGAGTCGTCATCTGTGTCCTCGAAAAATGCTTGCGTGATTCCCAGATTAGCCTCTCGTTGGCATCTAAGACGTTGTTGTCGTTCTTGAGCCTCAACTCTTGCTTGGATTTTTTTAAGCTCTGCTTATTCCTTGGCAGCCTTCTTTTGATGGATAGCTTGCAACTCTTCCTGGCTTAGAGGATCATAATATCTTTTGAATTTACTCCCATTAAGGAATCCAATGGTTTCAACTCCATCTAGAGTCTCCACACGAATGGTACCTTGAGGGGTAATTTCACACACTCGATATGGTCCCTTACCAGCGTATTTCAATTTCTTCTTTTCATTAGGTACCCCGTACATAAGAACTTTATCACCAACCTTGATGTCTTTATCCTTTAAATGGCTATCAAACCACTTCTTTCTCCTATCCTTCTCCACTAGAGCATTTCGCACAGCTAATTGCCTCTCTTCATCTAGCCTTTCCAGGATATATAATCGCTCAACTAAGGGGTTACCATCCCAACCTTCTTGAGAAGCTACTCGAAGACTAGGAATGACAAACTCCCATGGCATAACTGCTTCCTGGCCATACACCATCTTAAACGGTGTGCAATTAATAGCAACTTTATACGCAGTACGATAACCCATAAAGCTGATGTAAGCTTTAGGTCCCAATCAGTGAGATTAGCCTCAACTGTCTTTGTCAAAATGGAGATGAGAGTTTTGTTGGTACTCTCAGCTTGGCCATTTGCTTGGGGATAATAGGGTGTAGACTTGTGGTGAGATATCATGAAGTTTGATGTGAGTTCTTTTATTACTTCATTTATAACATGAGTTCCATTGTCACTCACAAGTTCAAAGGGGCATCCAAAACGTGTGATAATGTTCTCAAAGAGGAACTTAGCTGTTGTTTTTGCATCCGCCTTCCGTGTTGCTTTTGCTTCAGCCCATTTGGTTACATAGTCGGTAGCCACAATGATATATCGTGATTGCGTGTTACGTGCAGCCGGACTAATCGGTCCTACAAAGTCTAAGCGCCACTTTTCAAATGGTTGGGTTACCCTTATGGGATGTAGAGGCATCCTATCACTTCTTTGTGGCTTCTTGAAGCGTTGGCATTCATCACATCCCTTTGCAAAAAGTGATGCATCCTTAAACAGAGTGGGCCACCAATAGCTTGACTGTAAGATCTTTCGGGCAGTCAACTTTCCTGAAAAGTGACCACCAGCTACGCCCATGTGTGCCTCTTGTAGAATATATAAATACTCATCCTCGCGGGCACAGCGTCTAAGAACATCATCTTTTCCTCTCTTATAGAGAGTTCCCGCCAGTAAGCAATAGGGTTCGTATTCCTTGATTAATTTTCGAGCTATATCTTTTCGCAGCTCTTTGGGTGGAAAACCATTAACTAAGAAGTTAACAATCTTTTCACTCCATTCAGGCATTGTCTCAACAATGAACAAAGGAGTATCAGGCAATTCATCATCAACCCCCGTAGGAGCTTCGCCATTAGGGATACGAGATAAATGATCCGCCATGACATGTTTTCTCCCAGGCCTCACAACAACGGTGAAGTCAAAATCAAGAAGAATTAACAACCATCGTGTAATTCGACCTGTGGAACACGGCTTGTTTACCAAATATAGCAATGCTTGATGATCCACATAAAACACAAACTTGGTAGCAAGAAGGTAATAGCGAAATTTCTTTACTGCATAAATCATAGCTAGACCTTCGCGCTCTGTAGTAGTGTAGTTCATCTCGGCATCATTTAATTGGCGACTTGCAAAGCTAATAGGGTAGTCCAATTTATGTTCTCCTGGTTGAGTTAGAACACACCCAATAGCAAAGTTTGATTCATCAATATGCACATGAAAAGGTACATTCCAATCAGGTGTTCGCAGGATTGGAGCACTTGTTAGGGCCTTCTTTAATAACTCATAAGATTGATGACATTCTTCCGTCCAGTGAAACTCGATAAGAACCTTGTACAATGGACGCGCTATCTCGGCAAAGTTTAAAATAAACCTTCGATAATAACCAACATGGCCCATAAATCTTTGAACTCCTTTATAGTTCGTAGGTGGTGGCAAATCGGCAATGGCTTTAATCTTACTCTCATCTGTGGATATCCCGTTCTTGGACACTATATGCCTTAGAATGACTCCATGCTTAACCCAAAATTGGCATTTGAAAGGGTTCAATGAGATGCGATAAAATCTGCACCTTTCAAATATTTTTCGTAGATATAACAAATGCTTCTCCCAAGAAGAATAAACACAAAGGTCGTCTAGGAAAGCTTCACAAAACTCCCTTAGAAATTCTTTAAACGCAGTGTTTATTAATCGTTGGAATGTAGCTGTTACGAGACTGGGCACCCTCCTGTTGTAGTGGTTAACTGCAATTGGGATAGCTGGGCATAATGGTTAATTATGTGCTGTCTATTTATTTTACTAATTGAGTTGATGATGATTTTGTAGAGTGGAATGCGGGGAGTTGATGAAGAGGCGACGGCAATTATTCTTGGCCATTTTATAGTTGCACAGTATCTTAGAATCTCATTTCAATAAGCCACTATGGCTCTGTAAATATTTGTAGTGGGAACTCCCCTTATGGGTCATGCAAGAACTAATGAGCTTCACTCATTTACAAAAGTGAAGTGGTTGTAAAAGAGGGGCCTCAATTTTTGGCACCTCAAACTAAAAAATAATATATTAAATACCAACTCCACAAGAGAGGTGCCGTGGAGTTCGGGGCTAGATTTAGGCCTTTCTCTTGCAGATTCTCTTCTCTACTGTCTTAAGCTATGGTTATTTTGCTGTGTACTCTCTAATCTAGTTTCCATCTCTTACACATCTCTTACACCTCCTTACAAGCTTGTCTATATCAATTCTTTGTTTACTGTGTGTGTGTGTCATAGTGTAGGTGAGTGTGTGTGCTTGGAAATTGGAAGAAGAGGTGGACAGTTTGATGGTGATGGCTTGAAAGCTTATGTTGAGTACTTTAAGCGGTCGATCTCCCCCTCTTCTCTCAACAGTGGTATCAGAGCCTCAGGTTCGAGGATTAATCGACACCAGTTTTCAGTTTTAAGAAGGAGTTTTCTCTAATCGACAAAACCCCAATTGCAATTCATCGACTTTGCAATTCAAGGATTTAAGGGTTCGTGGAAATTTGAAGTGTAATTGATCGAGTTCACAGAAGAAAAACTCGATTGTTAATTGGTGGCTAATCGGCAAACAATTTTCAAATTCGGCTTTAAGACGATCAAGAACGGGTATGTTCAGTGGTTAAATTTAAGCACTAGTTAACCTTGCGTATACATGAAGATACGGACAAGACAATGAGTTGACGCATAATTGAAAGAAGTCGAAAAGCTTAATTACAACTTTGAAAGAGAAGTTGAAATTGGGAACGAGAAGGCGGATTATGGTTTACTAAAGGAAAGAGAGAGCAAGAGTCAAAGCAAGCAGGGAAATTTGAGTCACATCGATTCGGCTTGTCATTGGGAAGCGGCATCGAAAGGCATAAACGAAGAGAAGAAAGAAGGCGAGAAATTTATGTGGGAATCCTTGCTTACACACAAAAAAATTTCTCGATCGACCTATTCGAAAAAGCTCGAAATTGCTATCAACATGGACGCCCAGGCTCTCTTGAGAGAGCTCACTCTCTTCAACTTTTTCCATGCAATTGCAATTCACACCTTTTAATTCAAAGTGTGGCCATTAAGAAAGCCTCAAAACTTTACGTGTTAAAAAGTGAGGCTATTAAGCTTCAAGCCTCAAAACTTTACCTCTTTAACAAGTGAGGCCATTAAGCTTCAAAAAAAACAAAACAAAAAAGAGTCTCATTGAACATTAAGCTTAGAAGACATTCCTTACAAAGTTTGGCCAACTCAAGGGTTGAAGTGCATAAGAAGGTGGTCACTCTGTCCTAAGCCGGCAAGCGAGCATCAAAAAAAAAAAAAAAAAAAAAGAACAATACATGTTCCATTGGCCTAGCTATACAGGAAACTCGAAAATAACATTCAATTTAATTGGACGGTGAAATTACCAAATGTAATACCATTAATTTTGGGAATACGAGAGATCGCGTGCCACGAAATTCAACTGGCTCGGTGACACACCGTCGGACTGTCTATTCTCTGGCAATTTCCTAGCGCATCGCCATTCTGGACTGGACGCCACCGCTCTTTTTCAGCTAAGTACATTACATTTCTATTATTTATTTTATTTTATTCTGCATATTGCATCTGTGAATATCACCAAATTACCTTTTTAAGCATTACCATTTAATTATTTACTTTTTTTAAAAGAAAAAGAAAAGAGAAAAAAAGCACGCAATCATGGCACATCTTCCTCATGCACCCACGATTGCAGAGCAACTTCAAAATTTGCAGCAGTCACTCACATATGAACGCATGCGAAGGCAAGAACTTGAAGATAAATTATTACATTCTGCACGCACCGAATCTGCACCGGCACCCAAGAAAAACAAAATTAGCAGAAAAGCCTTCACTTTCAAAGATTTTGATGGCACTAAAGATGCTAGCACGGTTCTAGCATGGGTTAGTCAGTTAGATGACTACTTTCATAATGAAGACTTTCCCGAGCGTGAAATGGTAAAGTGTGCATCCAATCATCTCACTAGCAGCGCTGCATTGTGGTGGAACGCCACCAAACAACATGGAAGAAGACCACGCACCTGGAATGCATTCAAAAAAGTGTTTTTACCCCAATTTTTGCCAACACAGTACAAAGCTAAAGCACGACGTCAATGGGATTTAATTCGACAGGGTAGAAATGAAGATGTACAGGGTTACACTGACCGTTTTTGGAATTGTCTAATTCAATTGCAAGCTATTGAACATGTTAGTCGCAAGAAATTGAAGCGAAAGTACATATCAGGCTTGGCACTACAAATTAGTGTTGAGGTAGATATGTTCGAACCAGATTCTCTGTCAAAGGCCATTAACTTGGCTCTCAACGCAGAAAAGAAGAAAGGTGGACATTCCTCTCACACTGATCAACCTGCTAACACTAACCGCAACAAGAGACCTCCTTTCTCTCCTAACTCTGACAGAAGCAAACACCAAAGCCGTACCTTTTTCAAAAGACGAAGATTTGACAATCCTCCTGCCACTGCTTAACCTCATACGAGCAACAACCACAACAACACTCAGCAACGAGGCGACCAACATCCTTTCAACCAGCGTTTTCCTCCAAATTCTAATGGTAACAAAAAGGTGAAGTGTTTTAAATGCTTTCAGTATGGTCACTATGCAGATAAGTGCCCAAATGGTCATGCTAAGGGCAATGGTCAATCCAATGGCCATTCAAATGGAGTCAACAGGAATTCAAGTCAAAAACCCTTCAACAACAACCGCCCCAACGGAGCTACTCTTAACCTCATCGAAGATGCTACACTCGACGACAATGAAGTGGAAGTTAACTACGGTGAGGGATATGATCCTGATTATGATAACAATGACAACCCATCCTCAGGTACTCCTATATCTCCTCACACTTTTTTTAAAGTGCAAGGCACTGTTAAGGGTGAAAATGTCACCATTCTGCTAGATGATGGTAGTAGCCATGATTTCATTTCCACACGATTGGCACAACAACTATCACTCTCTGAAATTTCATCACCCCACAAGGTCAAAACTGTTTTTAATAATCAACGTTTTAATTGTAAAACTCAAGTCACTGTTGAAGTTTGCATTGGTGAATTCACACAAGCACGTACATTTTTGGTAGAACCATTGCATGGACTCGATATGATTTTGGGAATGCCATTTCGTCATGAATTTGACCCGTTGATTAATTATAAAACACGTACAATGTCTCTCACTCTTAATAATAAAAAATTCTCCATCCAAGCAACACTGGCACATCAAAAATTTCCACTCCTCTCTCACACTCAAGCCAAACGAGCAATTCGAAAACAGGGGAAAACATATCTAGTATTGGTAAATCAAATTTCTGTTGAAACTGAAACTTCACGTAACTCCACACACGATGAATTTCTCTCACAATTTAAAGATTGTTTCATGCATGATCTCCCACCTGGGATTCCACCATCACGCCTAGAAGACCACCAAATTGACATCATACCGGGTAGTGAACCTCCTTGTAGAGCACCTTATCGTGTAAATCCTACCGCACACAGGGAAATACAAACTCAAATCACTGATTTACTTGACCGAGGCCTAATCCGACCTAGTAGTTCACCATACGGAGCTCCAGTACTTCTTGTCAAGAAGAAAAATGGAACATTTCGTATGTGTATTGACTACAGGGCTTTAAACAAGATCACCATTAAGAATAGGTTTCCTATTCCTAGAGTGGATGATCTACTAGACAAACTGAAAGGGGCAAACATCTTTAGCAAAATTGACCTTAAATCAGGATATCACCAAGTCAAAATGTTTGAACATGATGTCTACAAAACTGCTTTCAGAACACAAACTGGACACTATGAATTTCTTGTCATGCCATTTGGTTTGACAAATGCACCAGCTACATTCACACGCATGATGAATCGAATTTTCATTGACCATCAAGATTTTGTGATTGTATTTTTTGATGACATTTTGGTATTCAGTAAATCTGAAGAAGACCATAAGCAACATTTAACACGTGTATTTGATCTGCTTGCACAAAATCACTTGTATTTGAATCCTGAAAAGAGTTCATTTTTCCAATCTGAAATTGAATATTTGGGACATATTGTATCGGGTAAAGGAATTCATGTCGATCCAAAGAAAATTGAAGCCATTCAATCCTGGCCTAGACCCAAAAACTTGCATGAGCTACGATCTTTTCTTGGTCTTTGCAGCTATTACAGGAAATTTGTTTGTAATTTTGCTTACAAAGCACATTATTTGACTCTCTTGTTGAAGAAAAACACGCCTTATGAATGGACTGATTTGCAAGAAAGCTCATTTAATGCACTTAAACATGCTTTGACTAATGCACCTGTATTGCAATTGCCTGATTTTGAACGACCATTCTTTGTGGTAGTCACTGATGCTAGTGGTAAAGGTATCGGTGCAGTCCTTATGCAAGATAACCATCCCATTGCTTTCAAAAGTCGTAAATTCAAACCGTCTGAAATAAAGTTCAGTACTTATGATAAAGAATTGACTGTTGTGGTACATGCATTGAAAATCTGGAAACACTATGTAATGGGTACTGACTTGATCATTAAAACTGATCAACAAAGTATCAAATATTTACTTTCTCAGCCTTTAATAGATGATAGACATATTAAGTGGGCCGCTTTTATTCAAAGTTTTCAGCCCAACATTCAATACCAGCCTGGTAAAGAAAATGTTGTAGCTGATGCCTTGAGTAGAAGACCCTCACTTAATCATCTATCAACCATTACGGGAACTTCATTTGACACTATGCGTGACACTTATGCACATGACGATGACTTCAAAACGACATGGTTGCACATGCTTGATAATTCTGTACACACATTTCTCGAATACACTATTCAAGAAAACTTCCTTTATTTCAAACAAAAATTGTGTGTGACTAAATCTTTTCGTACATTAATTATTGAAGAATTGCACAAACCACCTTATGCTGGACATAGAGGATTTGCTGCAACTTTTCAAAATTTATGTCGTGATTTCTATTGGCCTACTATGAGAATGGATGTTAAACAGTATGTGTCCACTTGTTTGATTTGTCAAAAAATCAAAGCAGCTACAGGTAAGAAATTGGGACTTTTACACCCTCTCCCCATTCCTGAAAGACCTTGGGAACATATTTCAATGGATTTTGTTACTGGTTTCCCACTCACAACGCACAAACATGACATGATATGGACTATTATTGATCGTTTCTCTAAACAAGCGTACTTCGTTCCATGTAAGAAAACACTCACAGCACATCAAGCTGCACTTTTGTTTCTTAAGACTGTTTTCCCACATCATGGTTTGCCTAAAGTGATTATTTCTGATCGAGATTCAAAATTTTGTAGTGCTTTTTGGACTACTATGTTTGAAAATCTTGGCACTACACTTGACTTCACTTTTGCATTTCATCCTGAATCCAACGGTCAAACTGAAGTCACAAATCGCACAATCATTGATTTGCTAAAGGCTTATGTTTCTTCTCAACCTAAGAAATGGGATGATTACATACATATTTTGCAATTTGCATACAACAACACCACTCACACTGCCACAGGTAAGTCTCCATTTGAAATTGTCTATGGTCACTCACTTCCTACTCCTGCTTCACGTCTTTCTAATGTTGTGCCTGCCGCTGATGATTTCACTACTGACTTTCATGATATTTATGCAAGTGTGCATTCTGCCATTAAACACTCACAAGAACTTTACACCAAGCATGCTAACAAGCACCACAAGGCACACCAATTCAAAGAAGGTGATCATGTTTTACTTCGCATCGAAAAACGAAAGATCAAAAGTGTTGATACTAATGTCTTTGTTAAGCTTGCTCCTCGTTTTTATGGACCTTTCAAAATTTCAGCTATCATTAATGATGTTTCTTTTCGTTTAGAATTACCTGCACATTGGCACATTCACAATGCATTTCACATTAGTCTTTTACGACCATTCAGAGGACCCCTACCTACACACCACATTTACGAAGACCCACCTTCACTTGTAGACCAAGAAAAGCAACTCATCCCTGACAAAATAGTTAACCATGAGACCACCACTACACGCACTGGAATGGTTTATAAACGTTACCTTTTGACTTTCAAGGGCCACCCTAGAGAGGATGCCAAATGGATGCCTGAAAAGTTTTTTCGCAACTTTCCCAACCTTCTCCACACTTTCCATCACTCACGGTCCAGTTGATTTCTCTATTGAGCAACTGAGGACAGCTGCTATCCCTGGTGCGAGGGATGTTACGAGACTGGGCACCCTCCTGTTGTAGTGGTTAACTGCAATTGGGATAGTTGGGCGTAATGGTTAATTATGTGCTGTCTATTTATTTTACTAATTGAGTTGATGATGATTTTGTAGAGTGGAATGCGGGGAGTTGATGAAGAGGCGACGGCAATTATTCTTGGCCATTTTATAGTTGCACAGTATCTTAGAATCTCATTTCAATAAGCCACTATGGCTCTGTAAATATTTGTAGTGGGAACTCCCCTTATGGGTCATGCAAGAACTAATGAGCTTCACTCATTTACAAAAGTGAAGTGGTTGTAAAAGAGGGGCCTCAATTTTTGGCACCTCAAACTAAAAAATAATATATTAAATACCAACTCCACAAGAGAGGTGCCGTGGAGTTCGGGGCTAGATTTAGGCCTTTCTCTTGCAGATTCTCTTCTCTACTGTCTTAAGCTATGGTTATTTTGCTGTGTACTCTCTAATCTAGTCTCCATCTCTTACACATCTCTTACACCTCCTTACAAGCTTGTCTATATCAATTCTCTGTTTACTGTGTGTGTGTGTGTGTCATAGTCTAGGTGAGTGTGTGTGCTTGGAAATTGGAAGAAGAGGTGGACAGTTTGATGGTGATGGCTTGAAAGCTTATGTTGAGTACTTTAAGCGGTCGATCTCCCCCTCTTCTCTCAACAGTAGCAGGGGCATTTGTTAAGCCAAAAGCCATAACACGAAATGCAAACACTCCAAACTCTGTGATAAAAGCAGTTTTAGCTTGGTCCTCTAATGCAATTGTGATTTGATTGTAACCAGAGTACCCATCTAAAAAGCTATAAGCTTCCTTGCCCGCAACTCTTTCAAGCACATGTTCTGAATATGGCAAGGGATAATGATCTCTCCTAGTGGCTGCATTAACTTTCTTGAGGTCCACGCACACTCTTAGTTTCCCATTCTTTTTTGGCACAATGACTATTGGAGAAATCCATTCTGAGTGCTCAATAGGGTATATGAATCCACATTGGATAAGTTTTTCAATCTCCTCTTGTACAATTTTGGCGTACTTAGGATTCATTGGATAGGGTCGTTGCTGGACGGGTTTAGCAATGTTGATCATGGGAATTGTATGTTGCACCACAGAAGGTGGAACGCCCTTCATGTCATGATATGTCCAAGCAAAGATATCCTTGTATTCCTTGAGGAGCTCCTTAAGTACAGCCTCTTCAGTTTCGGTAAGGTCTTGAGCAATAAATACTGGTTTAGACTCCTCACCTGGTTCTGCTAATTCTATCTCTTTAACTACCGCTGGACCATCATAGACTCCACTGCTTCCATTGGTAGGTATTCGTTGGGCCTTGGCATACACAACCTTTCGCTCCCCCGTGGTATAAGATTTAAAATGTTCAGGAGCCGTATGTAAGTCAGCAGGCTCTTGTCCTGATGGAGACCTTTCTTTTAGTTCTGCCTCCTTTTGTTGTTGAGCTAACTCTCGGTTTTGACGTCTTCTTATAGTTCGACTCAATTTCGGCTCTGTAACCTCCAATTGAGCGAGGTCAATGGGTCGCGGGCTGCACCACATGACACTTTGGAGATGTTCACCCCAATTGTCTACTAGCTTTCGATGAGCATCACATGCCCCTAGATAGCTAAGCCATTCTGCAGTAGATCTTTCCTTGTTTATCCTAGCTCTCACATTTGCTCGATATCGTCGTCTCTTATATGACCTTTGTTTCTTGTTAAGGTTTTGATTTTGGTAAATGTTTGAACTCGACTCGCTTGATAGGTCTTCGCTTGTATCTTCTTCACTCTCATATAAATTACCATAGACGGTCGTACTAGGCCTTGAGTATTTATTTTCTATACTTGGTTCACTCGATGTTTCCTCAGGTTCTGAATCCATTTCTTCCTGAGATTTCGTTTTCGATGTGTATTGGCCTGAAGCCTTTGAGGAATAATGGGTGCCCGCGTAAATGGAGGCACTACCAATATGCTCGTGCTCTAACACTCGTCTAGAGCGTAGGTACATGTAACCTCCACACTCTAAATGCGTTGGTGAGTGCCCGTGAAGGCCGCTCACTTAGTTTTTTTTTTTTTAGGTGTTTATAACCCAAGTTTTTCGTTATTCTTGGTTATTTTTTGTAACCAAGCCACAAAATATGGCGTGTAATAGCTCAAGACGAGCGTTTTGGCTAAAGGAACGTGCCGTGCTTTACAGCTCCCTATTCGGCTACGTGAAGCCCTCGAAATCCTAAAAATAGTCTTTATAGTCCTCGAAATCCTAAAAATAGTTTTTAAATATATAAAGGTGTATAAACTATATTTTAAAACTGAGGACTGAGATCTGGGTTTGAGCTTGGGCTTGGGGAATGATCCCCAGTCCGATCCTTCTTTTTAAAATATTTTTTTTTTAAGTTTTTTTTTTTAAAAAAAGTCGACGCGGCCGCGTCGCGCACGCGCGCGCACACACACTTAACCTACACCTAACTTATCTACTTACAGCTAATAGAGATACTGCCACACACACTCTAACACTGTTTACACAGTACTACAGTAGCTAACAGATCTACAAAACTAACCTTACAGAACTAACATTGAACCTTACAGAACTAACATTCCATAGCTAATACCTTAATTCTAACAATACATTGCAAAAAAATTGTAACTCCTTCTTTACAGAAAACAAAAAAGACAGTACAGTGTAACAAAAATCTTCCCCACACAACCACACACCTTCCTTCTTCACAAATCCTTCTCCACACAACCACACACCTTCCTTCTTCACAAATCCTTCAATTGAAATTGCATCACAAGAAAGCGTAAGGTGCTTAACCGAGCTTAGTGTAGGGCATTTTTCCGACAGCGGCGCCAAAAATGTGCGCTCCTTGCCGCACTGTCGAAGCAAGGGACTTGCCTAACACTGTGTGCAAGCCACAGACGGCTCCCAAGCACACAACTAGCTTAACTAGTAAGCTCAAAGAAAGCGATGGTGTGTCACTCACCGCTCTACGCTTGCTTCATGGAGGATTCCTCGCCGCGAAGAAGAAGGATCCGCCGTGCTCAACCGCTTCACCGTCGCCGTGCCGTCGTCGCAATGCTCGATCGCACTCTCTCTCTCTCTCTCTCTCTCTCTCTCTCTCTCTCTCTCTCTCTCTCTCTCTCTCTCTCTCTCTCTCTCACACACACACACACACACATACACACACACACACAAGGAGGTGAAGAAGAAGAAGATGGAGATGGAGATGGAGCAAGAGCACTCTTCTATTGCACAAATGAGAGAATAAGTGAATTTTAGGTTTAGTTGGCTTTTATATGAGCTCACACCATTCACACTTGGGCGCCCATGCTTAGCCAACTAATCCCTTGAATGTCCCAGTTAGAGTGCGCCTCTCATCGGCGATCACTCTTACCCTTTTCCTATTGGTCCGACAAGCCCGGTACCTGACTCTACCAAAGACATAATACACGTCCGTCGTAGGTGATGGGCTGTCTGTGAGCCGTGTGGGTTAACACATCCATGTAAATTTCTAAGAACTGTCTTAGGTATTCTTTAAAAGCATGACCCATCAGCCTCTGAAATGTGGCTGGTGCATTCGTTAAGCGAAAAGCCATTACCCTGAATGCAAAAATGCCCCATTCAGTTGCAAAAGCCGTCTTGTGCTGATCCTCTGGCTTTATTGCAAGTTGGTTGTAGCCTAAAAAGCCATCCAAGAAACTGTAAGCTTCTTTTCCTGCCACTCTTTCTATTACATGATCAGTAATGGGTAGGGGATAGTTGTCCCGAATTTTAGCAGTGTTTACCTTCTTGAGATTGACGCATACTCTCAACTTTCCATTTTTCTTCGGGACCACCACAATCAGTGAAACCCAGTCAGTGTGCTCAATTTCGTTAATAAACTCTACCTCTCTCAGCTTATCTATCTCCTCCTTGATCTTCCTTGCAAACGTCTCATTGTAAGTATAAGGACGTTATCTGCTTGGTTTAGCGTCATTCTTAAGGGGTATTGTGTGTTGACAGATACTTGGATCCACCCCCTTAAGATCTTTGTACGACCATGCAAACACATCTCTATACTTTTAAGTGTAGCTATCAAAAGCTCTTCCTCTTCTTCAGTAAGATCCGTGGCAATATATGCAGGTTTTGGATCTTCTCTTGACTCTGCTCGATCTATTCGTTTGGCATTTTCAGGACCGTCGTATGATGTACCAAGTTCCTTCAATTCTCTCATCGGTTGTTGCACTATGATTTTTGTATCTTGTATGGTATACTTCTTATAATGGGACAGCACATCCATCTTGTCAGAATTCGTGTCCTCATCTGTTTCCATTTCAGTTGTCCATATGTGTTTGAGGGTCTGTTTGAGCTTATTGTACTCTGCTTTCCTCTCTGTTTTGGTCATTCTAGACCCTGTTTCCCCCTCCTTATGTGTCTCAGTCATTTGCTTTTCGCGCTTGTTCTTCTTGTTGTTTTTCCATGGTTTAGTTTTGATAAACTGGCCAGTGACCTTGTCTTTGACACAATCGTCATCTTTTACAAGCCTTAGATATCCCGTTTTGTCATTGACAAGAGGCATGGGTTTATGCTTATTTGCTCTTGATTTCCTGCCATGCAAAATGAGTTACATGAAACGAAAGAGCAACTGAAACAAGAGAGAGATAGTAAAATTGTTGAGGACAACAACAAGCCGAGGAAAGCATCCTCGGGGGGATCAGTCTTGGTTGAGAAAGTGCTAGAGCCTTTAGATGCTCTATTACAAGCGTATGAAGCAAGGCTAAAAACAAACCAAACTTTAGAGCAGAGATGGTTGACTTATCCTCAACCAGAAGTGGAAACGAAGCGTTTGGAAATGTGTAAACACCTCATTGAAACAGCCCAGGCATTGATGGAGCCTAATGCGATTAGAACCCCAGAACAAGAAGTGTTGATTCACAAGGAGCCAGGAAAACGGAAGATCGATGAATCAAAACATGTAAACGGACCCCAGCCTGAAACGATATTGTCATTGGATCACCAAGTGGTGTCGAACACCATTGATGATGCTAAGTCAATGAATATAATGCCAGTTCCAGAAGTGGAAGAACCATGGCCACAACACTTATGGGAAACCATTAGAAACAGAAAGAACGGAAGCGCGACGTTACAGTCTGCACCAATTCCTGAGGTTAACATGGACAACGAATTTTATCCAGGAGATATACAATCGCTGTATGGAGATGCAAGAACGGAGGTTTCGATGGAAAGCAAAGCTCAATCCCTGAAAACCCTGCCTTCATTTATAGGTGAACACGAGGCACAATCGGAGATAAGATTAGTTCCATCCAAGAAGAGAGCTATTCCACAAATGATTGACTCAAAAAGTCTTCAAGAGATGTTGTTGACACCTGTAACATGCACAATCACACTGTCATAACTCTTGAGAGTCAGACCACCCTTATGGGAAGACATGGGGAAACATTTGGAGAACAAAGGAATAAAGATTCCTCTTCAGACAAACCCTACAGTAGAAGAAAACAAACGAGAAGGTCAACCCAAAGCCCAACCTGTGCCCATAAACAAGGTCGGAGATTACTGTGAAGGTGAGGAAGGTAATACAACCTTACCTGTCGAATATCTGGATATAAAGACGATAGCTATCCTAAACAGTGGGGTGGGAGTTGCGATTGCTACAAAGCAAATCTGGGAGAAATGCGGCCGTCCAGCTCTCAGAAAGACGAGAATGAAGTTGTAACTCGTAGATGGGTATGTAGAGAGACCATTGGGAGTCCTTGACCAAATAGTTGTAGCTTCGTGTGGAATTAACTATGAGCACACCTTTGCCGTGGTAGATTTCAGAAAAACGAACAACTTTGACATTATTTTGGGGGGACCTTTTATGCGTCAACTCAAAATGATACAAGATTGGGGATACAACCAAATTTACCCAAGGCATGAGGAGCTAATAACGAAAATCAACATGAAAGATCACAGCTATAGAGACGTTGCAAAAACACCAGTGCAAGAATTTGATTCAACCACCGTGAACGGAAAATAAATACCTGCATGGTTACAAACGAAAGCACATGTCTGGATGTGTGGAGCATCTGATTGTGGAGACTTAATCAAAGGGGAATGTGTGTCGGAAAGGTCCGTAGAAGACGAGGCTTATCTCCTAGAACCTTTCCCTCAACATTTATTTGAACCATTTGGACTCAAATATTGTCAACCTTGGATGTATGTGTTAACGAATGCACGCCTACAAAATTTTGTGACGATGAAGGATACGACCTAGTAACGTTGCAAATGGCTAGCGTCATCCTTGAGTCAGGATCAGACAGCGAGGAACAAGAAGAACCACTACGTGAGACGAAGTGTAAAAGAATATTTGATGAGATATCTGTAGTGGATGATAGGAATCTAACAGAGGAGGAATACACAGACTCACTAAGCGGTGACCTTCCATCACTGGGTGATGAAATCCAAATGATAGATACTGATGACGAAAGATCAAGTGGATCAGAGACGAATAGGAAGTATATGTCTAGACCGGATAGGTTTTACGAGTTTCCTCACCAAAAACCTAGTCGACAAGAGCGGTATAGATATGATATCCTCTTGGTTTGTAGCTCTGGTTCGCAATGAACATTAGAGTTCTTTCGTCCACCAAATATTGATCCCTCGAAGGTTGTGCTACATACGTTGGTGGTGCCATACCCTCTTTATTTCTCCACGGTTGATAGGCTTCCTCTGTGTACATCTGTGGTTCAGGTTCAGTTACGTAAGGCTCATTTGGTTCCTCGTAATAAGAAATTTGAGGTGTATTATTTGTTCCTGGTGATGCTTCATAAGGTTGAGCATACCTAATCATGGCCCTATTTTCCTGTGGTAAAGGAGGTTGTTGACCCAACACAGGTTGAGGTCTGTCTGCTCCTGCTACCATATTCACAATTGGCCCAACTTGATATCTTGGAGGAGGTGGCTGGGGTGGTCCTGCTGGATGTCCGTACGGCCTTTCCCTCACATAGTTTTTGTTGTAAAAACACTCATCCGTGCCTCGTCCATTTTTGCTCTATGGCGCACCATTTTAGTACTTGTCCATTTGCAACTGGTACTTTCGACTGTAGTGTACACCACGGCATCGGGTGATCCCCCCCACATATGTCACATTTCCTCATCTGAGACTGTCTCATCACCGGATTTGATCTCATATGTTGTTGCATTCTCTTCGTTACTTCCTCTATCATTTGGTCAGCTGTCGGCATCAAAGAAGCCTGAGCATGTTTCTTGGTAGAGGGTTCACTCTTAATAGATAAAGAGCCATTGGTTACTGAATCAATATCCTTTGACACTTCCCCATATGCTTTGCAGTTATCAACAAGATATAACGCTTCCCTTGTAACCTGTTCAAATGTGCTACAGGCTTTCAAGTGAAGGTCATTTTTCAAGGTTTTGTTTCTAAGTCCTTCAATGAAGAGCACAGACAATCTCTCGTCTTGCGGTAATACTCTCCTTGGGCACCTCTCAATGTATTGCTTGAATCTCAAGGATGCTTCCTTCACTTTTTCGTTCTCCTTTTGTTTAAAAGCATATATCTGTGATACAGTATTATGCTTTATACCTCGTTTTGAGAATTCTTCCGCGAACTCTCGCAATACATGTTCAATATTCGGACAAGTTTTAGGGTTCAAAGGTTGAAACCACGTTAAGGCCGTCCCTTCCAAGGTCAGCCCAAATCCCTCATATTGAGTATGGAAATCAGTGATCTTCTCTACTCTTAAGACTTGCTTAAAGAGCGACACATGGACATATGGATCCCCTGATCCGCTATACTTCTTTGGCATGCACTTCGCTACCTGGGATGGCCTCATCCGTCTATGGTCTGTGACCAATATCAATGCTCCCGCGTCTCGACTTAATCGTTCTCGTAAATCATGGATATCGTGGGTTGCTCTCGGTGGCTCCCCTGCCACGAATCTACTACTAGGAGGCAAATGTGATGGTGTGGCTGCAAATGTCGAACCTACTGCAGTATGTGTAGAGATAGGAACCGCACTACCCCGGTTCGTAGCCATTGATTCTCTAGAACGTAATGTTCCCATGGGACTTGGCATAGAATACTGAGGTTGACTGAAAGAATCAGCTACATGAGTCCTCTCTCCACCTGTTGCCATCGGGTCTGGCATGACATGTGTAGGTGCTGGTCTCAGTGGGCTTGGAGTGACAAAATAATGGTGGAGTGGTCCCCCAAAGTACGTATATCCTTCCAACTCCTTTTTATCGATTGTTGCGTATCGTCTTCCATATTTGTCGTATGCGGTAATTTTCGTTTTTGATCCCTCTGTGTAGGAGAAGACATAAAGTCTTTTCCGCTCTGTCAACTCTCCGACGTAGGGTTCCTCGCATCTATAATAGAGATCTTGCTCTCCATTATTATACTTGTATAACCCCAAGTAGACGTTGTCTGTGTTGCCTCTCAAAGTTTCGTTTTCTCGCCTTAACCTCACATCAGGGAAGCTCATTGTTGGTGCTTTCTCCTCAGGTTTCTCATCTACTTTGGATTTCGTGCCCATCAATCCCCACGTGTCCACAATGTTAGGATTCAGGACTACCAAGTACATGATACCTTCGTCATCTAGGTACCTATCTCCACTATAGCTCACATGCACTAAGTCCTTGAACTCACTTGGTCTATCTTCTATTTTCACACAGTAGCAGTCCATACCATCTTTGTAGATCTTGACACCTTGCTTGTGTCATACTGATACTTGATGAACCATAGCTTCATTGTGGCCGAAGGGTTTGATGGTCCTGCTGCCATGTTTTCTCTTTCGTTTAGTTTTAAATGTCCCAAGTGTTCCGTGAAATACTCGTAAGATCTCTCTGAAGAAGTATCCGAAATACTTTCTTCAAGGATCAGCTCTAACGGTCATACTACACCTTGGTTTACACTCTCCTCCGTTGATAAAACACTTGCTTGATCTGCTAAATTTCGGTGGTGGTTGTTGATTTGTTTTCTCGATCTCAAAAACATGAAGAAAGTGGAATTTACCGATTGAATTCAAACCTCTTACCTGGATATGGAGTGATCTTCCAACTCTCACTACTACATGGATTGTTACTTGATCGGTCTCTGCAAATGAATACACTTGATGGCTATGAGATCATTGTATCATTCCAACTGTTAGCAGATTCAACAACTTCAAAAACAATTTTACTTGCAGAATATTGACAGTATGTCCAATTTGGGTTTTGACAACTCCTGATATCTTAAATAGTCTAGGTCTATGAACATGCCAAAAATGAGTCAAATCTGGCACAGAGGTACACCGATCGCGATCGTAGTACAATGCCCAAATTTGATGAAACTTCACCAGCTTGTTCACTAGGCTATTTTAAAGCTATCCACCAAATACTTTTGTATTCAAACCCCAAAAAGTCAAGCTTTTACCAGTTCTTGGTTGGAAGTGTCTGTTTTCCTGCATCTGTTAGTTTGACTTGATTTTGATATTTGTTTTGGGATATGAGATATACCTAGGCTTGTCCTATGCACAGGCTATCCCTCTGCATGGTTTCTTCCCAGTTTTGATGTATTTTGGTCTACTGAAAGTCAATTTCTATGCCAGTTTAGCAGTTTTTGATTTGGATCTGTATTCAGATGGTTTGAAAGGTATTTTGAGGTTTCTGGCTCTAGGTCCTTTAGACTTTTATGTTTATATACCCTTGAAGAGTCTACTCATCAAATCTGGTAAAAATCTGAGGTCTAGGTACACCGATCGCGATCGTAGTTCTGAGCCCAAATTCAACCAAATTTGGCATGCTTGTAGACACTGATGTTTTAAAGCTATCCCCCAAGTCTTTTTGCATTTGGATCACCAAAAGTCAAGATTTTACAGTTTTTGGGTCTGTCAGGCTAGTTTTACCCAAGTGGCCTGATTTCCTTGATTTTTGATGTTTTTGGGTGTGGTTGCTTTAGACAAACTTGTTTAGAATCTTATCAGGAAGGCACATGTCAAATCTTGTACAATTCTGACACTCAGGTACACTGATTGCGATCGTAGTACCTGAGCCAAATCTGATGAAATTTAGTATGCTCCCTCTGTCAAGTGTTTTACAGTGTTTTGTGCTACCACTTGGTGATTTGAATCAATATCAACCCTGTTTGGTCAGATTTTCTAAATTTCAGAGTCTTATGGCCTTTTTGCCAAAGTTATGGTTTCCTGGTTTCTCGACTCTAACTTTTGCCCCAAATTAGACTGGAATGCGAATTACTTATCCTACTCCTAAGTACAAAAATGAAAGAACATAAAGAAATGAATCAAACAAAACAAACAAGATGGATTTCGGGTGAGATTTCAGTACTCAATCGAATTAGAGAAATTGAAGAGCAAAAATTCTTTGAACACTCTCACTCACAGCTCCCTAAATCTCCTAAGAGAGGATCTAGCCGATCCACTGACTCTAGAGTCCATTAAGCTCTAAACCCCTGTCTAGCATCTTAACTGAGGTTTAAAATGGATTTGTGGATTGATCTTCTTTTAAGGAAGCTAACTACGCACTCGGTCACTCATCATCTAAGGTGCATTCCCCGACAACGGCGCCAATGTTTGCGGGTCGCCGCGACGGACGTCCATAGCATAGCTCTCACGCAGCAACATAAAATATCAATACAAGGGAAGCGACCAGGATGAGGCATGGAAACTCACTAGGGTGTCATTCCTAATGAAGTGAACTCGATGAGATGCAACTACTAACTCTGCAAGCAAATCATACGCACTAAAGCCAAGCAATCTGCCTATGTCCTTCTACACAGCTCTAAAGTCATCACGCCCATTTACCATGCAAATCATGTCGGATTCGCACGAAACTTGAAGGGGAGCTACAGGGGACTATTTAGAATCTATCCTATCACTGTCACAACATTCTGGAGAGGTACAAAGATCGCGATCGTTCATCCCAAAGTCAGCAAAAACAGTGAACATGTGATCTCAAAGGGTCGTTTTAGGGTCCCTAAGGCCTCTCTTAGGGTCAAAACAACATAAAATACGCGTTTAAACACTTAAAACAACGATTTAAGGTCTCAAATTCGTAGTTGAACACCTACACCGAATCTTGAATGATTACACTTGAATGGAAGAGCAAAGTAAGAGGAACACAATGGAATAAACGAATCTGAATTCGGATTACCATATCCACAGTAGCGAAGATTACAAGTTGGAGCAACATAGAGCTCTCAACGTACGCTGTCTTCTTCCCATAAAAGAGGAGTGTGTTCAAACTTACAAAGCTGACCTTTATAGTTTAGGTCTTTACAAATGGCTTGTCCGACCAAAAAGTCCTAAACTTCTAACTGGATTTCCACTATTACAAGTGCTCTCGGAAAAACAATCAAAAATTTCTTTACAAGTTCTCGGCTTAGAGAAGCTCTTTTACAGAAGGATGAGATTTCCGCAAAAATGTAGATTCCCTGAAAACTGTGACTCTTTCTCTGGAGACCATTGCTTCGTCCGCCAAACATGGAGCGACAAACATTCTTGTGCTTCTACTTAGGTCTGAAGAAAGTGTGAGGTTTTGAAAGATTATGTGTGTATTGAGGTAGTGATACTCGGCTTCTTTGGCGTTCAAGAGCCCTCTTTGTGTGTGTGTGTGTGTGTGTGTGTGTGTGTGTGTGTGTGTGTGTGTGTGTGTGTGTGTGTGTGTGTGTGTGTGTGTGTGTGTGTGTGTGTGTGTGTGTGTGTGTGTTTGTGTGTGTGTGTGTGTGTGTGTGTGTGAGAGAGAGAGAGAGAGAGAGAATTTAATATATTTACAATATACATAACACATGAGACTAACTACAAAGACCAATGTCTACAGTCCAAAGTACAAAATCATGTATTCCTTTCGACTGAATATCGAAAAAAAATTACATCTCAGTATCAGGCCATATTAGGGAAAGAAGGTCCTGATTAATGTTACAATATAAGTGTACATCATTTCATCTTCTCAAATAGCAGCCAAGGAAAGAACACCCTTACCTGCATCCACAGTAAGAAAACAAACTTTCGGTTAGCTTCCAGACAGCATTGTAGGTAACTAGGGTGACCTAGTTGTCATCCATGTCACCGAGGTACCAAAAAAGAAAAATCATGCTGCTAATAAATATAGTGAAAAGTAATTTTTTGTATTGCATATTCCATAATTTTTTTATGTTTCTAACAATATATGAAACTTCCTTGAAAAAAACTTGGAGGTTTTGGTTCAAAAATTTCAAATTTTAAGTGAAGTTTTAACAGGTCAAGACAAAGTTCCTGTTATAACAATCGTTTTTTATTAAAAAACTAGTGTGAATTCAAGCCCTAATCGGGTTCATTCCTACAAGATTAATTCCCGGCAAGAACAGCTTGCTTGTTGCCAAAAAACTTCTATCATTAAAAAGTTTCCCTAGAAAGTAGATTTTCATGAGTGTAAGCAATCTGAAAGTCACATTCCCTTTGAAACCAACCATGGTCAGCAGATAAAAAAACCACATATCCGCCAGCCAGTTAACAAGTCAAATTACGCTATCCATCAAGCCATGTATGTCTGCTTCCAAAAAATAGTGTAAGTATTTACAAACATAAGCTTCAACCAGTTTTCTCAAGCCAAACAAGGGGCCGTATAAACCATATTATTCTAGTCTCGAATCCCCAAACAAACCTTTGGATTTACTCAAGATGTGTCTATAGTAGCTGCTGGTTCAATTCCCAACATAAGAATAACCAACAAATTAGTAAAAACGTTATTGCTGCAACCAACCAACCAGTAAAACAAGAGTTAGTCCAGGGTAAAGCAACCAACCAAACCATATAATCGGCCAACCATTCAGTAATTCTATTAGTGCTGCACCCAACCAGCAACAATACAAGAGTCAATCGACGATAAACTAACCAACCAAGCCATATAATTGGCCAACCAGTCCAGACCGGCCAGATAGCACCAAGTCCTTCACACAGTCCATATGTTTTCTGTACACAATAGCTAGTGAGAGACATAAGAGAGAGAGAGAGAGAGAGAGAGAGAGAGAGAAAGAGATAGAGAGAGAGAGAGGATTAACCGCAATAGCCTGGGCCAGTAATGTACAACAAACATTACCCCTTCCCATCATAAGAATACCCAACAGTTTAGCAAAAACATTATTGCTGCATCCAACCGACCAGTAAAACAAGAGTTAGTCGAGGGTAAACCAACCAACAAAGCCATATAATTGGCCAACCAGTCAGTAATTCTATTAGTGTTGTACCCAGCAAGCAACAACACAAGATTCAGTCAAGGATAACCCAACCAACCAAGCCATACACTCGGCCAACCAGTCCAGCCAACAGGCTAGATAGCACCAAGCCATACACTCGGCCAACCAGTCCAGCCAACCGGCCAGATAGCACCTAGTCCTTCACACCATCCATATTTTTTCTGTATAGAATAGCTCGTGAGAGACATAGAAAAGAGATAGAGAGAGGATTAACCGCAATAGCCAGGGCCAGTAATGTACAACAACCATTACCCCTTCCCAAAGGTTGGCTTGGAACCTACAGCCAAATCCTACCTTATAGCAAACATCGGCAAGGACCCGATCAACTTATTTCAATAACCACACACAGTAGAACAACTCATCAAAGTCCTAGCAATGATTAGACACATGGCTAGTCCATCCTTTCTAACACTAAAACAAGATAATGCCAAGAGTCAAGGTAAATCAACCCCAAGAGTCGGCAACAGTGAAATAGCTAGTAAACCAGTCGGCAAAAAACAGCCAAGACCAGCAAAGGGTACCATATCCTCCCTTATACCAAACATCACTAAGGACCCGATTATCTATTCCACTAACCACACACAGTAGAACATCACATCAAAGTTCAACCAATGATTAGACATATGGTCAGTGCATCCATTCCAACATACGACTACCAAATAAAGCCAAGAGTTAAGGTAAATCAACCCCAACCCCTCAAACAGATAAAGAAGATCAGTTCCATAGCCCGAGACTCCTCTCTTTCTCAGTCCAAACACCATAATGGATACAATGAGCCGTGCTACAGCCCGAAACAAATAGCTTAAGATTTTGTAACAAAGCCATAGAAAGAAAGACCAACCAGTCGGCAAGAAGTTAGGACCAGATAGCATACACTACCTCATAACCAACATTCAATAGAACATCCGAAACACATACATCCTATATTTAGACATAGGGCCAGCCCGCAACTGCTAAGGCCAGCAGAGAACAACTCCGAGTACCACATATCAAGGATCGGCAAGGAGCCAATCAATTATTTCAAAGTCAACACATAATGGAACATTCGAAATTTATCCAACCATGGCCAGTATACTAAGTTCAAAATCATATTTAGACAATGCATCCAGCCATTTGTACACCCAGCCATTGTACACCCATATGGCCAGTTCACCAAGCCATTCAAAGGCATATACCTCATTAAATATTACATCTATACGATCATTGAGTACGTACTACCTATCACAACCCATACAGTATAATCGACAGTAGTGGAATATTCAATAAAACATAATCAACAAATTCCAGTAAACCATATGATTTCCTACCAAAGAGGTTATTCACCAATGCCAAAATAGACCGCATAAGTACCTTTGTAGTGTCGACATGTGTTTTCTTGCTAGGAGCCATCACCAAAAATGCTTGCAAAGTTGAAGCACACACCCGATTGAATGTACACAACATAATGAAAATAGAAATATAAACCCTTTAGCCGAATGGAAGCTAAGTGAGCATCAGCTCACCTATAAGGAGATGTTCTCCCCACACGACTAGCTGGTTGTGGAGCCCGATCCGAAGCAGAAGGATCTGCATCTCTTGAATATCTACCCACCAAGGCACAGGATATGTGGCGGTGCCATTTGCAAGAGCCTCCAAATAGAACGAACGGCGAACAAAATCTACATCCAGCTCGTTCTGTACCTTTGTTACGCCGAAATGATGGCCTAAAAACATCAATTTGATTAAAGCCCAGTAGGCGCCCAAAAGTCCATTTACACACCCCTTGGGCACCCATGCCCATGTGGCAATACATCATTTTTCAGGCCATGAGGTAGTTCAAGCAAAAGACCTATTTACTGGGGTAAACATTAGATAGCAGTTTCTATGCATAAGGAGAGCAAAATATATCAGTAAAGGTGGAAAACCATGCAACCTATGATTGCCAAGGGTTAAGGTAAAACCAAGTAATATATTATGGCAACACTAGATATAGAGTCCGATTGTTTTTAGAGGGATAACCAGACACAATGAGAGGGAGAAATAGCAAAAGAGAGAGAGATATATATATTTTATTGGGGTTGAAAGCATCCTGAGAGAAGCAGAATGATAATTCAGGATAGAAAACCTGATAGATTCTATCAAGATGTAGAGAGAAAGAGAATCAGAGAGAGAGGGAAAGGCTTTTCCCTTGGATGCTATCTGAGAGCAAGACACATTGCAAATAGGAGAGATATTTGTGTATTCAATGATTGCCAAGTGTGAAAGAAAACCCCAGGAAATCACCATGGATGAAGAGTCTCATGTCCTTTAGAAGGATAGAGAGAGAGAGAGAGAGAGAGAGAGAGAGAGAGAATGCATGCCACTGCTCCCTTATTTCCACCTTGCAGCTACATTGCAGCAACTAGTGCTCAATATACGAAAGCTTTGATAATAAGAGAGTGAGCGAGGGTGAATTCAAACTTTGAAATGGCCATGCGGGATAGTTGAAGGCCGGAAAGAAAATGTCTTAGTGCTGTAATCTATGTGTGTGTGTGTGTGTTCACATAGAGAACACCGCTGCCTCAAGCCGATCGGATAGAGCAAGTGTCGACACGTGTTCAGGGGAGGGGCCGGAATTCCTCCCCCTATTATATATAGTACTAGTACAACGCCGAGAGAGAGAGAGAGAGAGAGAGAGAGAGAGAGAGAGAGAGAGAGAGAGAGAGAGAGAGAGAGAGAGAGAGAGAGAGAGAGAGAGAGAATCAAGGGTGGAAAAATCAATGTAGCATTGAGACTTGCTTTTGAATTCTTTGTAACCTTTGACCAGCTACTACTGGCCCAAAGTGGTGTAGCTTGGATGCAAAATTAATCGCCACAAATTTATGGCCAAAAGGGAGAGATACTCTCTCTCTCTCTCTCTCTCTCTCTCTCTCTCTCTCTCTCTCTCTCTCTCTCTCTCTCTGTGGATTATTTAAGCTTAGTAGATCATCCATATATCTATAAGTGTGTTGAAATTGTGTAAGATCAATGGTAGTGTCAGTTGTCTCTAGCTATTTAAGTATCCATTTATACTCAAAAAAAGCCAAGTACAGATTGCACATGACCGGTGAACATGAGAAGCCCATCGGGATACCATGGATTTGTTGAAAGCATTGCTCACCTAGTATAACAAAGCAATTCCGAAAGATCCATTCTCCATTAGATTATAGAGATTATAATGGGTAGGTGGTCCTTTTTGCATGTTTTTTACCCATCTCGGGCTTCTAACTAGTGAGATAGTTTGGTGTCCCATCTCATTCCTCCTTGCGAAAACCATTTTGCCTATCTGCTGTAGAACAAAGAACAGCCCAGAAGGCCCAAAGAGGGATATGTTTTCATAACATTGTGTGATATCATCTGAAAACATTGAAAAAATGTTTTGCGGCAGATTAATGAATACCTCAGAAGAGTTCCTCACAAGCCAGAAGTTATTGATCATAAGTCCAGTGAAGGTCTTCACCATTAGAAACTTTTCTTCACAAATGTTATTAAAGTCAATAAGAATAAGATTGAGGCAAGCAGTGATCACATTGGTGGCATGTAACATGATACCATTGGAGGCATCTGAAATCCACCTGAACTTATGCTTTTGACGTTTATAAGTGGGAAAAAGTATAGGTAGTTTCGGACTCTGAGTATCTAATCTGAAGTATCCCATGGAGGAATCTAGATACCAAATGGCTTCTTCAGGACTATCTCAGAAAGAAAAAATTTCGGTCCAATAAGCCTTGACTGAGCCATTATCCTGACTAAGTGTTTACATACAATAGTGGGTATATGGTAGGGCTTTGTCAAGTCCTACCATAAACCAATCTTTTTTGAGTTTATGTATCATAGAGGATAGTGAAGGGGAAAGCCATGTCGTTTTCTGACTAATCCATGAAGGTGGAATTGACTCAATAAACATTTGAAAGCGAGCAGATAGAGAATCAGCAAGTCTAGCATGTTGTAGACTGTCCAAATTCAGTATTTTGACTATGTTAGTCAAGCAAGTAAGTAATGAGGCAAATGCCAAGTGTGGATTCAGTGGTTGGAGTGGGATATGATTCAAGCCTTTACACAATAGGTCCCGATTTCCCCAAAATTAATAAGAGATAAATTCGTAGTGCATACGTGTTTTCCAAAAACTTGGAAGTCAAAACAAAAATTTCCAAAGATAGAGCACATACAAGATGGTTGTTTGCCTGAAGTGAGAAATGCAGTGGAATATATAAAGTTTTTCAAGGGAGGATCAAAGGTCCAACCAAAGTTTAGTTCATCCACTTTGTCAATGTTGTTAAACACATGTAAAAAAGCATATTGTATCAAACTTTTTGGAGTAAAAAAATCCAAAATACGATTCGCAAAGCAATGAACAATTCGCTTCTTTTGAATCTCTTCCTTGTATAAAAACAGCCTTCTAGAAGCAGTTCGATTGATTTGAAAGGGCAATAAAATTAAGAGTTAAACATTTTCTTGATAGGGAGATTCTTCCCCCTGCCTTTGACATAGCTTCTAGCTTTATTCCGTCCTTCAGAGGACCTTGGTGTAGAAGAAGGGGATAAAAAAGATGTGATCGAGTGCGAAGCAGAACTCGTTAACATAGGCCTTTTGAGGTTAGGGGATTCCTCTGCATCTAGTGAAGATTTGAGAAGGGATAGGATATGTTTGATGCCCTTAGAGCACTTAAATTAGAGAGTAAATGACTTGGTGCATCTAACTTTAGCTCTCTCAGAGCCTCGTACATGAAGTTCCTAAAGTGAAGGTAAGTGATCTGGGCTCACACAGCTTCCCTAGCCTAATTCCCAAGCCAAGAACAAATAATAGGGAGAAAATGCTCCTCTGTGTGTGATGGGAAGAGGTCTTCCAAATGGTTGAGGAGGAACCAAATTGCATGATCAAACCAAAGGATGTTACTCTCACAATCAGCTTTTGCATCCAAAGCTTTGCAAGCACATTATATGTAGGGGCGGTAGATGTTCCAAATAGATTCAGAATAGAATTCAGTGCTTTGTTTAGAAAAGGTCATAGTTCCCTTGGTTCTGACATAAATGCCAAATAAGATAGGGCATTTCCTTGAATCTAAGAAATGCATACTAAAGGGTGCTTTGATGACGTCACCTTTATCCAAGAATTGAACTCCCTTGAGGGTCTCCAGTCGACAGTCTTCACTAGTGGAGGCAGGTAAGGCTGCAAGAAAAACCCAAGTCTCGATCAAGATAGGTGCCACAAAAGCTTTGTTTTGCAGCTCCCAAAGCTGATGGTCAAGCTTTATTCCTTCGATAGCAATCTGTCTTGGAGGTAAGAAGAAAAACACTTCGAGACTTTAGGGACCGTGTCCAGTAAAGAAGTTTCACTAGACGAGCTGAGTCCTTGCTGAAAGCTTTTAACTGCTTCAATAGCAGCACCATCCTACAAAAGAGGCCTTTTGGAGCCTTAGCAGGATCAAAAGATTTAGTGGTGGCAAAACAAGAAGCAAGGCCACAAAGTTTCCTAATAAAGTTAGACTTGTCGGCTCCTTTAGCCGAGAACTGAAGAAGATCGGATTTGTGACTCATTTCAATAGCAGCAAGGTTAGAAGCCACCTTTTGAAGGTGAAGTACTCCTTCTTTCGTCTCAGCCACCAGATTGGTGAGGATAAGAACCTAGTCATTAAAGGTTAACAGATTCATGATAGAGTCATGGGTTTCTGTACCCTTTGAGAATTGGTTTAGTAGAGAAACCGCTAAAGGGTCTTGAATAAGTTTAATCACCAGCAGGGATGCTGAGGAGAAGCGAAGGGTGGAAAGGTCAAGAGCAGCCGAGACAGGGACAATCTGAAGTGAAAAACATCAAAATTAGTAAGATCTAAAAAGAGGAGCTGGTAGGTATTCCATCCTAAAACCAACCAAGACCTAGGTCATAATGGTTGTGTGGGATACCCCCTACCCTAGAAAATCCAGTTTCAATCCGTATTTCCTAAGGAAAAAATTCTGTAGACTAGGTCCCGGTGCAATAGGTCTAAGACCCAAAGCACCCATGTGCTTAAGGAGAGAGAGGTTAAGCTATTTACAATATACATAACACATGAGACTAACTACAAAGACCAATGTCTACAGTCCAAAGTACAAAATCATGTATTCCTTTCGACTGAATATCCAAAAAAAAAACATCTCAGTATCAGGGCATATTGGGGATTTACAGCATAAGTGTACAACATTTCATCTTCTCAAATAGCAGCCAAGGAAAGGACACCCTTACCTGCATCCACAGTAAGAAAACAAACTTTCGGTTAGCTTCCAGACAGCATTGCACGTAACTAGGGTGACCTAGTTGTCATCCATGTCACCGAGGTACCAAAAAAGAAAAATCATGTTGCTAATAAATATAGTGAAAAGTAATTTTTTGTATTCCATATGCCAGAATTTTTTTATGTTTCTAACAATATATGAAACTTTCTTTAAAAAAATTTGAAGGTTTTAGTTCAAAAATTTCAATTTTAAAGTGAAGTTTTAACAGGTCAAGACAGAGTTCTTGTTATAACAATCATTTTTTATTAAAAAAACTATTGTGAATTCAAGCCCTGATCGGGTTCATTCCTACAGGATTAATTCCCGACAAGAACAGCTTACTTGTTGCCAAAAAACTTCTATCATTAAAAAGTCTCCCTAGAAAGTAGATTTTCATGAGTGTAAGCAATTTGAAAGTAACATCCCCTTTGAAACCAACCATGGTCAGCAGATAAAAAAATCACATATATGCCAGCTAGTCAACAAGTCAAATTACGTTATCCATCAAGCCATGTACGTCTGCTTCCAAAAAATAGTGTAAGCATTTACAAACATACGCTTCAACCAGTTTTCTCAAGCCGAACAAGGGGCTGTATAAACCATATTATTCTAGTCTCGAATCCCCAAACAAACCTTTGGATTTACTCAAGATGTGTCTATAGTAGCTGCTGGTTCAATTCCCAACATAAGAATAACCAGCAGTTTAGCAAAAACATTATTGCTGCAGCCAACCAACCAGTAAAACAAGAGTTAGTCGAGGGTAAAGCAACCAACCAAACCATATAATCGGCCAACCAGTCATTAATTCTATTAGTGCTGCACCCAACCAGCAACAATACAAGAGTCAATCGAGGATAAACTAACCAACCAAGCCATATAATTGGCCAACCAATCCAGACCGGCCAGATAGCACCAAGTCCTTCACACAGTCCATATGTTTTCTGTACACAATAGCTAGTGAGAGACATAAGAGAGAGAGAGAGAGAGAGAGAGAGAGGATTAACCGCAATAGCCTGGGCCAGTAATGTACAACAAACATTACCCCTTCCCATCATAAGAATACCCAATAGTTTAGCAAAAACATTATTGCTGCATCCAACCGACGAGTAAAACAAGAGTTAGTCGAGGGTAAACCAACCAACGAAGCCATATAATTGGCCAACCAGTCAGTAATTCTATTAGTGTTGTACCTAGCCAGCAACAACACAACAGTCAGTCGAGGATAACACAACCAACCAAGCCATACACTCGGCCAACCAGTCCAGCCAACCCGGCCAGATAGCACCTAGTCCTTCACACCATATGTTTTCTGTATAGAATACCAGGTGAGAGACATAGAGCAGAGATAGAGAGAGGATTAACCGCAATAGCCAGGGCCAGTAATGTACAACAACCATTACCCCTTCCCAAAGGTCGGCTTGGAACCTACAACCAAATCCTACCTTATAGCAAACATCTGCAAGGACCCGATCAACTTATTTCAATAACCACACACAGTAGAACAACTCATCAAAGTCCCATCAATGATTAGACACATGGCTAGTCCATCCTTTCCAACACTAAAACAAGATAATGCCAAGAGTCAAGGTAAATCAACCCCAAGAGTCGCCAGCAGTGAAATAGCCAGCAAACCAGTCGGCAAAAAACAGCCAGGACCAGCAAAGGGTAGCATATCCTCCCTTATCCCAAACATCAATACGGATCGGATTGTCTATTCCACTAACCACACACAGTAGAACATCACATCAAAGTTCAACCAATAATTAGACATATGGTCAGTCCATCCATTCCAACATACCACTACCAGATAAAGCCAAGAGTTAAGGTAAATCAACCCCAACCCCTCAAACAGAGAGAGAAGATCAGTTCCATAGCCCGAGACTCCTCTCTTTCTCAGTCCAAACACCATAATGGATACAATGAGCCATGCTACATCCCGAAACAAACAGCTTAAGATTTTGTAACAAAGCCATAGAAAGAAAGACCAACCAGTCGGCAAGAAGTTAGGACCAGATAGCATACACTACCTCATAACCAACATTCAATAGAACATCCGAAACACATACATCCTATATTTAGACATAGGGCCAATCCGCAACTGCTAAGGCCAGCAGAGAACAACTCCGAGTACCACATATCAAGGATCGGCAAGGAGCCCATCAATTATTTCAAAGTCAACACATAATGGAACATCCGAAATTTATCCAGCCATGGCCATTATACTAAGTTCAAAATCATTATTTAGACAATGCATCCAGCCATTTGTACACCCAGCCATTCTACACCCATATGGCCAGTTCACCAAGCCATTCAAAGGAATATAACTCATTAAATAATACATCTATACGATCATTGAGTACGTACTGCATATCACAACCCATACAATATAATCGATAGTAGTGGAATATTCAATAAAACATAATCAACAAATTCCAGTATACCATATGCTTTCCTACCAAAGACGTTATTCACCAATGCCAAAATAGACCGCATAAGTACCTTTGTAGTGTCGACATGTGTTTTCTTGCTAGGAGCCATCACCAGAAACGCTTGCAAAGTTGAAGCACATACCCGATTGAATGTACACAACATAATGAAAATAGAAATATAAACCCTTTAGCCGAATGGAAGCTAAGTGAGCATCAGCTCACCTTATAAGGCGATGTTCTCCCCACACGACTAGCTGGTTGTGGAGCCCGATCCGAAGCAGAAGGATCTGCATCTCTTGAATATCTACCCACCAAGGCACAGGATATGCGGCGGTGCCATTTGCAAGAGCCTCCAAATAGAGCGAACGGCGAACAAAATCTGCATCTAGCTCGTTCTGTACCTCTGTTACGCCGAAATGATGACCTAAAAACAGCAATTTAATTAAAGCCCAGTAGGCGCCCAAAAGTCCATTTACACACGCCTTGGGCACCCATGCCCATGTGGCAATACATCATTTTTCAGGCCATGAGGTAGTGTAAGCAAAAGACCCATTTACTGGGGTAAACATTAGATAGCAGTTTCTATGCATAAGGAGAGCAAAATATATCAGTGAAGGTGGAAAACCATGCAACCTATGATTGCCAAGGGTTAAAGTAAAACCAAGTAATATATTATGGCAACACTAGATATAGAGTCCGATTGTTTTTAGAGGGATAACCAGACACAATGAGAGGGAGAAATAGCAAAAGAGAGAGAGAGATATATATTTTATTGGGGTTGAAAGCATCCTGAGAGAAGCAGAATGATAATTCAGGATAGAAAACCTGATAGATTCTATCAGGATGTAGAGAGAAAGAGAATCAGAGAGAGAGGGAAAGGCCTTTCCCTTGGATGCTATCTGAGAGCAAGATACATTCCAAATAGGAGAGATATTTGTGTATTCAATGATTGCCAAGTGTGAAAGCAAACCCCAGGAAATCACCATGGATGAAGAGTCTCAT
>NC_140933.1:88074883-88252383 GCF_014529385.1 Adiantum capillus-veneris | reverse complement strand
CTACTACGGGATTTGTACGCGAGCAAGAGAGAGACATGATGAGAGTCGGCATGGTAGGTAGAGGCACAGGCTGCGCAACCGATTATCAAGAGGATGCATGCTGGAACCAGTCCGCGCCGGCGCGGACTGGTTTTGACATGTTTGCAAGGGCAGACACTACTGAGAGAGCGAGCCACAACACACTATTGAGAAAGTGAGCCACAATGCATCATACAAATGTAAGCAATGGCCTACAATTGTTACCGTCAGCGGATGCCTCTTGCAAGGACCATGAGGTCATGAGAGACTCGCAGTGTTCGGGAAAAATCATTTTTCCAAACATACAAAATTAATTTCCTTGTTAATTTCAAGAGGAAATTAGGCTATTTTTTCAAGATTTTTACAGTATTTTTGTCTATTCTGGGGCAGCATTTCTCCTTTTCCCGTGCCCTCAACCGACAATTTTGAAATTGAAAACCGCACGATATTAAGCTAAGACACATTTTTCCTGAACATTGTGAATCACACACACACACACACACACACACACACACACACACACACACACACAGGGAGAGAGAGAGACTCTACATCCACGATACGCCATTAGCCTTTTACGTAATGGGCGTATTCCATGATCAGGATGGGAGGATGCATGCTGGGACAAGTGATCCGCGCATGTGGGATGGGTTTTGGCACGTTTCACAATGGTGCAGACACGGGAAGGGGGTGGCCACATCTCATGCTACACAGTAGAGGATGACTTGGAAGCAGTAATATCGCGTGTCTCTCATTACTTTGCAGTCAAGTAGCATGTGATGTCTCATTACTCCACATTCAAGTATTGATCACTAATATTGTTACTCCATTTAGACTCCTTCTAGTTGCTCACTTTCTTTGACCATCTGCTCCGAAAGGCATGTGGTATATGATCCTTTGGTGTCCAGAATTTTGGTTTTGGTGTGATGATGACGCTGGTCACCCTTGCTCCATGGAAGCATCTCTCCTTCACATTGCATCATCCTTGTCATGCATAGCTTAAGCTTGAGCTCCATCTCCCCATCTCTAGCTACCCAATGCATTCTGCTTCCACCCTCGTCATTAGCATTGTATTCTTTGCCCAATGATCGATTGCATGAGCAATGGTTTTCTACTGGACACATAGCTATCAGGTCAAGATTGGGTAATGATTGAAATCTGCATTGGAGTGTTCATTATGCTCATCTTTGTCGCTATGTTGGCTCAACTCCACAAGCAAATATAGGAAAATAGAGAAAAACCTATCTCTCTTGATTCCCATTGTAGGAATACCAGCCGGAATTCCTCAAAGAGGGCGTGGCCTTGGCCATCCATTCAACGGTGCACCAGTTCATATTGACAGTTTTGTCAAAAAAAAGTGGTGGTTCAAGCAAGTCAAAATATTGAAAAGGATGTGGAAGATTGGATACTAGAGTAAATCATGCAATTAGTTGGGCTTCAGAATCTCCTTTCTTTGGTAGCTTGTTAGTAGAAACGTAACATGACTGTTGGGATGACTTATCTATGCCATCATAGAAAAATTTAACGAGAAAGCATGAGAGCTCATAGAAGCCTACATGTTGCAGCAAAAAAGGATTGCATGCCTATTAGCCTCATAAGAAGGACCTTCATGTCAACCCCTAAAGAATTTGCACTTCTATAAGGTTCTAACATGCAATGCTTTCTATTGGTCGGTATGCACGTTTTTTTCCCACTTAATTCAAGGGAAGAGTTTCAAGAGTAGCCAAGCTTCGGTTGATGAGGAACGAAATTTGAAATGAGATAGTGGGAGACCTTAGCTATCTATGGTAGCACTATTCCTTTGTGCCAAAGACTAGAGACACATTTTTGCGAGGTCCTCTCACTTTGTCAAGAGAGTATATAAAGCTTTGGCACATAGAAAATAATAAGGGGGAGCATGTTTATGCTATTTATCATGAGGTTTGTTAGTTTTACAAGGTTGTTCTATCTACTTCTCCAATATAGAGCAATGTTTGTTCCAAGATCTCACCAGGATTTATCAAAGAGGATCTCCAAGACAACATCCATCACTAGATAAGTCTAGTTCATATCATTAGATGCCTACCATTGCATACCAACATTACCATCGCGCTTAGTCAAGCTCTAGAAATAAAGCATATTCGTGAGCTTCCATTACAATATAATGGATATACTGCTTTGAGATGCCACCACAATGTGACAACTCAAGCATGTATGGTAAGGAACAACAATTTGATGGGAACTCTTGGACAAAATATGTGACTTATTTAAAGGTGTGGTACGCTTTAATAGGTGTTGGGTAATTTCCTTTTGAGTTGAGGTGTTGGATGGTGGAATCCAACAAGCCATGATTATTTTCTTCAATATAGCTTGCGCTTGCATCAATTTGTTAAGGGTGTTTCTCATATTTGCTCGGAAATTAGCTTTGCTCGGTTCTCTTTGCTCATTGATTGGAAATCCCCTGTGTGGGGAGCGTATACCCCCCAAGTATCCCCGCTTCTTGATTTGGTCGACCCTCCCTTGTAGCTCATGCTTGAAGCTCATTGGACCCTTCCAGGCCTAGCCAATTAAATGCAAGAGGCATATCAAGAAACAAGGGTAGGCTTGGGACAAGTGTCCCCCTTTCCCCTTTGAGAGAGAGGACTTGGTAAAATTAATTAAATTAACTAATTTATCATTGGCACCCTTGGGAGGCTAACCAATAGGCTTTAGGCACACCATGAGGGAAGGGGCTTGACATGTGTCCTTGTGCCTCTTGAAGCTTGGGCTCACCTTGTGTGTGTGTGTGTGTGTGTTCTCTCTCATCCCCCTAGATTTAGGGCTCACTCCCTTGTATAAAAATACTTTGATTTTGTGGAACACAAGCACCTTAGTCAGCAAGAGTGACAAAGCACCTTAAGCTTGGGTAGTGTTCCCACAAGCACCTCAAGCTCCCTAGTCGACAAGAACGACACGCACCTCAAGCATCTTAGTCATCAAGCATGACAAGCACCTCAAGCACCTTAGACAACAAGCACGACAACCACCTTAATCTCAGGAAGCATGACAAGCACCTCACGGGGTCCCATCTCAAGTATAGCCCTAGCTTACCTAAGGTCAAAGGACTTTAACACTAACCTTTGGTGGTCTTCAATGAAGCTAACCCTAAGGTATTTAAGCTCCATTGGCTAGCCTTGCTCTTTGATAGGCCATCTCTCATTTGGAACCCTTTACCATTGGCCCCGTGTTGAGATAGATCTGTAAGAACATGTATGTATTCTAACCCTTGTTCTCATTTATTGTCCTACATTATATGATTAGTTTAATATGAGAAAATCATTTGGGTTGGTTAGATATTAGATTTTATGACATTACCTCTCTCTTGAAATCATAGTTGTTCTTGAGTATGAGGTAGAAGAGATAAAGCCTTAGTCATTAGTCAAGGTTTCTTAGCGGGTAGAGGATCCATTTTTACCCTACGACATCATTCCAAGATGGATGACTAATTTATTCGGTGCTTGGGAGACATAGCTACCGCAAGCATGTCTGCTCTTTCGTCCATTTCATTCTCCATAGGTAGTGATAAATTCTACTTGATATTTGAGAGACGTTGTCATCACAAAAAAGCATGCATACTATTTAAATTTGTGCACAATAAAAAGGGAACTAGTCGTATAAGACAAAATCATTGGTCCTTCAAAATAATTTGTACATTTGCTTACTCGAATGTAGCATTGTAAGCATTGACAAAGTTCATACTATCCTTAAGCTGTATTCCTTGCATCCATCTAGCATCTTCAAAAGGATAGTTTTTGAACTTAATAAGATACCATTGGATAATCTTACCATATTGTAGTACCTTGTCTTCATGCCAAAGGATAGCTTCGGGTTGCAGCACCTCTTCTTGGTCTTTGATCGTGAGAGGGTCTTCAATAATTGGTTGACTTGGTGGCTCTCCTTTGTAGGGCTTTAAGTAGGCTCACATGAAAAGCATTGTGTATGAGCCAATGGTTGGGAAACTTGAGTTGATAAGACATCTCATTTATTGGCTTCAAGATTTGAAAAGGACCATATTATCTTTTTGCTAATTTAGCATAATACTTTTGATGGTCCGTTGTTTTCCACAATTGAGCCTTGGGAAACTTAAGTAATACCCAATCATTTTCTTTGAATGTTAAGGCCCTTTGATGCTTGTCAGTAGTAGCTTTTTACCTTTTTTGAGAGATGGATATAGTCTCCTTAATCTTTTAAAAAGAGTCTTGTAGGTCACGGCTATACTCATCAGCAGGGCAGATCTTCCCATGTACTTTAAGTAGCAAGGGACTTTTAGGTCTTTCCTCAATGATTTCAAAAGGTGCTTTTTCCGTAGAAGTATGTACAGTATTATTGTACGCATACTCTATAAGAGGTAAGTACGTTTTCCATTGTGAGCGTTGATCTACTTCGGTAACATAAGTTTGTAGTAGATCGAGTATCGTAAGATTGGCTATCTCACTTTGGCCATCCATTTGTGGGTGATAGGCCGAAGAGGCCTAGATTTTCAAAGAGACCTTTCCAAAAATTACTAGTCATTCTAGGATATCTATCTGACACGATGGATGTTGGCAATCCATGGTGTTTGAAAATGTGTGATATGAAGAGAGTTGCCATTTGGTGTGCCTTAATAGTCTTTTTGACAGGAATAAAGTGTGCTTGCTTGCTAAACCTGTTGACTATTGTCCATATTCCCCTATCCACATGGATAGACTTGGGTAATCCAAAGATAAAATCCATGGATATACTCTCCTATGGTGAGTTTGGGATAGACAATGGTTGGAGTAATCCAGGTTGCTTCCCTCTATCATACTTGTTCTTTTGCCATACCACACATTTTGAAACATACTCTTGTATGTCCACTTTCATGGTAGGCTAATAGAAATACGTTTCTACTCCTCAAAGAGTAGGTTGAATGTCTCTATGCCCTGCATAGGGAGGAGCATGAGATTCATACATAACTTTCTCACGAAGGGAGTGAGTAACACCACACAACATATTTCCGTGGAGAAGATAACCATCTTGCAAGGTGAATGGTTCCTCTTTCTTCCCCAAAGCAAGGGCTGACATTATGTCTCTAAAGTCAAGGTCAGTAGCATACTCATCTATCATAGAAGATATATCATTGTGAGTTGCTATGAAAGTGCATTGGCTACTTGATTGTGCTTACCAGCAATGTGAGCACTATGAAAATTGAATTGCAAAAGAAAAAATTCCCACCTCATTTGATTGTCGAAAATCTTGGTTTGCATCATGAAGTAATTGAGACTTTGATGGTCTATTCGTAAAATGAATGGAGTCCCCAATAAATAGTGCTTCCATGTGTCTAGTGCATGTAGAACAACTAAAAGCTCTTTCTCATAAATGCCTAAGACCATTCATCCGTATTGAGCCGTCGGCTCTTATATGCTATGGCATGCCCTTCTTGAAGCAAGACTGCTCCAAGGCAATCACCACAAGTATCACATTGGACTTCAAATGGCTTTGAGAGATCCAAAAGTATGAGGATTGGTTGAGAGGTAAGCTTATCTTTGAGCTTGACAAAAGAATTTTTCTCCTTAGCAATCCATGAATACTTAACGTTCTTCTTTGTCAAGTCATGTAATGGTCCTGCTATTTGAGAAAATTTTGCTATGAAGTGTCTATAGTATGTACACATACCAATAAAGCTTCTTAGCTCATGTAGATTGCTTGGATTAGACCATGTGTTTATTACCTCTAGCTTCAATGGATCCATACGGACACCATTTTGAGAGATAATATGACCTAAATATTGAATCTCTTGAAGGAAAAATTTGCTCTTCTTTTGATTGAGAAAAGGCTTGTTCTCCCTCAATGCTTGAAAAATCACTTGGAGATGTTGTTTGTGTTCCTCCAATGACTTAGTGTAGATAATGATATCATCAAAGAACACTCCAGTGAATTTGCGGTAGGGTCTAAATATTTTCTCCATTAGATGATTAAATGTGGTTGGTGCATTGATCAAGCCAAAAGGCATGACTAGATATTCATAAAGACCAAACATTGTACGAAATGCGGTCTTTAGGATATTTTCATCCACTATCCTTATTTGATGATAGCCAATTTTAAGTTCAATCCTACTGAAGTAGGTAGAGCCTTGTAGCTTATCAAACAGATCTTCTACCCAAGACATGGGGAATCTATTTTTGATAGTGAGATGGTTTAGTGCTCAATAGTCCACGCACATACAGTATGTACCATCTTTCTTTTGCACTAAAAGGACTAGATAACAAAAAACAGAGGAGCTAGGCCTCACCATCGCTTTGTCAACCTGTTCTTGTACTTGCCTCATGATCGATCTCCTCTTGTTGAGCTTGGGAAAATCGATAAGGAGGCTTGTTAGGCGGTGATCTTCCTGGTTGGAGCTCAATTTGATGGTCATCATCCCCTCGTTTTAGAGGTAAGTCCATAGGGAATCATCAATGAACACACCTTGGAATCCTTTTAGAAAATTATACAAGTCTAACTCAAACACTGATCGGCAGCCCGGCTAGGGCATGGAAGCACGAGCACCGGATGAATAGAAATAGAGGACTCAAGAGATCACCTCTCCAATGCAAGTAGAGATTAGCCATGGCAAGACTAACTCTAAACCTACTCTAATCAATAATCAATCAACTCCTCCACATCAAGTCCACCGAAGTCCAACTTACCATAGACTAGAAACCCCAAGCACACTAGTGATAAGCATGCACTAATCACATTGGTGTTGGCCTCTCCAATCACCACACGTCAATCACGGCACTTCATCAATAGCTACACACACGAAGTGAATGGTGCTAGAGTTTCATAAAACCTATCTACACACAAGCAAACAATAGGGCACACACACTTGTTACAAGATTAAGACCCAACTTAATCAACCTAATTAATGATGCTAAATATCACAAATCGAATGCTTATGGAAGAATAGGAGTGGTTAATAGCAAGAAGTACATACCTCTCTCAAATCTAGAATACTGAGAGTGTAATACTACTTCATGACATAATGAAATGTAGAGAAGAAGTACACTAATGAGAAAATAGGGATTAGATTAATCAAGAAGACCTTACTCTAATTACAATAATTAGTACTAGCCTCTCAAGCATCGACATTAAGCTCAAGGCTAGGCCATAGAGTGAACACTCAAGAGAGAGGGAGCTCTCAAAAGTGGATCCTCAAGAGTGGATACTCAAGAATGAAGCTTCCTTGCGTAAAGGCTTCCTTTTAAAGGATTTTAGCACAATCCCTTCTACTATGGGTTTAAGCTTGAGCCCTCTATCTAGCATATACAACTTTGGAACTCCAAGTGAGCCCAAGACTTATACAAGGTGAGTTGGAAATATTATGCACAACCATAGCATATCTCCCGCTTGATGCATATTTGATGTAGCCTGTGTTAGCCATTGCTAACATCCATGCAAGATGATGACATTCTTTTACGCTATCGAGGGTGGCTCCCTGTTTAGTCAATGTTTGCTTATATATGGGATCCTTTTAAATGTCTTGGGGTGGCTCTCCTATCAACCGATGTATATGATGGTTTAGTGATGCCATGGCTTGTATGGAGCATGGCTAGGGCGTGTAATTTTTGATTCGCTAATATTTTTAATACTCACCAATGCCATTGTGTGTTCTGAGAAGAAAAACATAGATCTATTTTAGTAAGATTTCACACTCTCTTTTTTGTTTTTTTGCCATACAATTGTGAGTAGATGCACTTCATTAATTAGGAGGGAGTGTACAATTACCTCAAGAAAGTTGGGAGCCTTGAGGCATCACATCACATGTTTCAAATCTACACAACCTCTGACAAATGAGAGCTACAAGATAGATACATTTTGTAGATTGGTGTGGGATGGGTGTTTAACCTCACATCTTATTGGCAGATATAGCGAGAACCACGATTAAATTGTCAATCCATGGAACGAAGCTGACTCAATTAGTGCATAGAGGCTACAAGAGGTTGTCAATCTCTCGGAAAACAACAAACAACTCGCATCTATCTCAAGCTACACTCAAGTGACTGAAATCACCAAAAGCCAATCGCTCACATCGGCAGACAAATCACATTCGTTATAGCATCAAATAACATCCAAACATAACAAAACTTTTAGGAAATGTATATAAACCTAAGCACACATGCTTATAGTCTCAAATCCCACTTTAGGTCAGGTGCCAAAATTGTGATTATTAACAACAGTGGATTTTTGACCTAGTCGTTTTCGACCCAGAATGCACCTAAATGCTTAGCAATGATGCCCCAATACCCCGCCTATGCTTAGTTTTTGATTTTGAAGTGTAAATTCCTACTTATGATGAAATTAGGCCACGAGTCAACGACGCAAAAAGCTATGAAATATCATGAAGTGTTTACGTCAATGTGTAGAGCTCTTTCCTGCGGTTGCAATGCAACAAACGTGACTGCAATGTGACAATCAGAGAGGGAGTAGGAAGCACGAGAAGGAGAGAAGTGAGCATCGTTAGCTCACACTGTGTATTTTATTATCCAAAACTTAATAATAACTTACAAAAATTGGATTTTATACCTTAGCCAAGGTTTTGGTGGTCAAAAATAATAATCTGGGAGCTCTAACTAAAGATGGGTACTGACAGGTTGATACAATCTGGAAGCTTGTAGCCCTCGCTCATCTATTACAAAGATTTATCCGTAAAATAGAAGTTACAATATTCTCGATTTATCAAAATAATGAGTGTTTTTTTACTATGAGAGCACCAAAAAATGGTATTTGAGTTAGCTTGCTTCTAAAATTACCCCCCTCCTCGCCTGTGTCGTCCTTTGACACAGCTTTATGGGCTGAAGTAGTCTTCCGGTTGACGACTAGTGAGGCGGTCTTTAAGCGCATTTAGTGCCTTTTCATATCTGATTTTTCTCTCTTTGTCTGGCACTTGCAAAAATTGCATTATGACTTTGTTTTTAAGCTCCACAACTGAGTCGCCTACAAATGTCGAAGTCAGGTTACTGATCACTGGCCCGAATATCTTCGTTCGCCAAGTGAAGAACCCTATGTAGAACGCTTTCTCAAATGCCAGCATATTGTGTGATGGTAAGAACATGCACCGGGTGTAGAAGCCATAGAAGACTTCTTCAAAAGGTTGACCACTGAGATCGTAGCATAATCCTTTATTACACTCGAGGAATGACATCCACGGGGTGCCTGCTTGCTCTACCTCATGGAAAACTTCGATGCAGGTGAGCAGCGTTCGGCAGATTTCATATAGCATTGCACATGATAGATCCGCAATACTTTTGAAGAAGGACATGGCGCCCGTTAGGGTTTTCACCATTTACTCTTCGATCTGTGGTCCCTTTTCTGGAGCAGGCAATCTTGGGTAGTTCACTCAGGTTAGCTGCTTCTTTGTTATTGCCTCATGTGCTTGCTAGGTCCTTACTCTTGGTACAGGACAAAAAGTAGGATCTTTTTGTAGTGCTGCATATGCTTTTGTGAATAGAATCAAATATCTTGGATTCTTGTTCAACCAGCTCAGCTTCCACTTGGGGTGGTCTTGATCTACGCCTTCTACTTGCATGTCTTTGTAAAGCCTCTCTTTGACTTGGAGCAACTCCACCTTTATCATAGGGTATGGCAGGGATTGCTGATGCCATTGCGCATTGATTTGATTGGGAGTGAGTTGTGTAGCATTGATAGAGTGAAGAACTCTCAACTCCCAATCCATCGCTGCTTTCCACTGCTCATCTACCTCTTGTGTAATCTTTTCTTCTAGTGCATCTTCCTCAGCTTTTGACAGTTAGACCATTGGCACTGTATCATTTTTTGTTATTTGTACCTGAAATTCCTCCTTGCCACCTAGCCCTTTTGCTTGTTGTGTCTCCATTCAGCAAAATAAACTGAGGGGATCTCTATTTGTGGTTTCTCAAAAGTTCCTGCCTCTTCTTGCATTTATGTCCATCCATCTCTCAACAGCTGGTTGACTCTTTTAAGCTCAGCTATTTCTTTCAGAAACTCTTCTCATTGCACCCGCATTAAAGCCAGGTCTTTGTGCTAAGATTGCTCCAGTTTAAGCTCTAGCCCGAGGTCCTTGTTCTTTTTCTCTAATGCTTTTTAGACCTCATCTATTCCTTTGATCAAGGCCACTGCAGGATTTTCTCATATTTGCCACAAGAAAGTTGCATGATCATGTATTCTCTTCTCTGAGTACTGTAGGGAGGCATTTGCTACATCTAACTGTACTTTCATTTTTTGAACTGATAGGGTTGTAGTTAGAAGTTCGTTTCTAACTTCTGTCAGTTGTTCATCTTTGGCTTTGCAAGCATCTGACAACTTCGTAAGTAGGTCCTCGAGCTCCTCCATCTCCTTTCGCTATTTATCCCTTGCTAGCTGATGTTGTTCAGCTTCAGCTTTCAGTTCCTGCACTTGTATTTCTAGATCGGTGATGACATTTAATCTCTCATCTAACTCTCCTTGGAGAGCGTCAATCACAATCTCGAGTTCTTTAGCATTTGTGCTGCTGCTAAGTGTTGCTGGGAGCGGAGTCTTTCCATCATGTCCTGCATTTGCTTGGCATACTCGTTGGAATCAAATATCTTGGATTCTTGTTCAACCAGCTCAGCCTCCACTTTGGGTGGTCTTGATCTGCGCCTTCTACTTGCATGTCTTTGTAAAGCCTCTCTTTGACTTGGAGCAACTCCACCTTTATCATAGGGTATGGCAGGGATTTCTGATGCCATTGCACATTGATTTGATTGGGAGTGAGTTGTGTAACATTGACAGAGGGAAGAACTCTCAACTCCCAATCCATCACTACTTTCCACTGCTCATCTATCTCTTGTGTAATATTTTCTTGCAGTGCATCTTCCTCAGCTTTTGACAGTTAGACCATTGGCACTGTATCATTTTTTGTTATTTGTACCTAAAATTCCTCCTTGCCACCTAGCCCTTCTGCTTGTTGTGTCTCCATCTCAGCAAAGGAAACTGAGGGGATCTCTATTTGTGGTTTCTCAGAAGTTCCTGCCTCTTCTTGCGTTTCTGTCCATCCATCTCTCAACAGTTGGTTGACTCTTTTAAGCTCAGCTATTTGTTTCAGAAACTCTTCTTCTCGTTGCACCGCATTAAAGCCAGGTCTTTGTGTTGAGATTGCTCCAGTTTAAGCTCTAGCCCGAGGTCCTTGTTCTTTTTCTCTAATGCTTTTTAGATCTCTTCTATTCCTTTGATCGAGGCCACTACAGGATTTTCTCATATTTGCCGCAAGAAAGTTGCCTGATCATTTATTCTCTTCTCTGAGTACTGTAGAGAGTCATTTGCTACATCTACTGTACTTGCATTTTTTGAACTGACAGGGTTGTAGTTAAAAGTTCGTTTGTAACTTCTGCCTGTTGTTTATCTTTGGCTTTGCAAGCATCTCACAACTGCGTAAGTAGGTCCTCGAGCTCCTCCATCTCCTTTCGCTGTTTATCCCTTACTAGATGATGTTGTTCAGCTTCAGCTTTCAATTCCTGCACTTGTATTTGTAGATCGGTGATGACATTTAATCTCTCGTCTAAATCTCCTTGGAGAGAGTCAATCACCATCTCAAGTTCTTTAGCCTTTGTGCTGCAGCTAAGTGTTGCTGGGAGCGGAGTCTTTCCATCATGTCCTGCATTTGCTTGGTATACTTGTTGGAATCAAATATCTTGGATTCTTGTTCAACCAGCTTAGCCTCCACATTGGGTGGTCTTGATCTGCGCCTTCTACTTGCATGTCTTTGTAAAGCCTCTCTTTGACTTGGAGAAACTCTACCTTTATCATACTATGGGGTATGGCAGGGACTGCTGATGCCATTGCGCATTGATTTGATTGGGAGTGAGTTGTGTAACATTGACAGAGTGAAGAACTCTCAACTCCCAATCCATCGCTGCTTTCCACTGCTCATCTACCTCTTGTGTTATCTTGGATTCCTGTTCAACCAGCTCAGCCTCCACTTTGGGTGGTCTTGATCTGCGCCTTCTACTTGCATGTGTTTGTAAAGCCTCTCTTTGACTTGGAGCAACTCCACCTTTATCATAGGGTATGGCAGGGATTGCTGATGCCATTGCGCATTGATTTGATTGGGAGTGAGTTGTGTAACATTGACAGAGTCAAGAACTCTCAACTCCCAATCCCTCGCTGCTTTCCACTTCTCATCTACCTCTTGTGTAATCTTTTCTTGCAGTGCATCTTCCTCAGCTTTTGACAGTTAGACCATTGGCACTGTATCATTTTTTGTTATTTGTACCTAAAATTCCTCCTTGCCACCTAGCCCTTCTGCTTGTTGTGTCTCCATCTCAGCAAAAGAAACTGAGGGGATCTCTATTTGTGGTTTCTCGGAATTTCGTGCCTCTTCTTGCGTTTCTGTCCATCCATCTCTCAACAGTTGGTTGACTCTTTTAAGCTCAGCTATTTCTTTCAGCAACTCTTCTTCTCGTTGCACCCGCATTAAAGCCAGGTCTTTGCGCTGAGATTGCTCCAGTTTAAGCTCTAACTCGAGCTCCTTGTTCTTTTTCTCTAATGCTTTTTAGACCTCATCTATTCCTTTGATCGAGGCCACTGCGGGATTTTCTCATATTTGCCGCAAGAAAGTTGCCTAATCATTTATTCTCTTCTCTGAGTACTGTAGGGAGGCGTTTGCTACATCTAACTGTACTTGAATTTTTTGAACTGACAGGGTTGTAGTTAGAAGTTTGTTTGTAACTTTTTTCAGTTGTTCATCTTTGGCTTTGGAAGCATCTGACAACTTTGTAAGTAGGTCCCGGAGCTCCTCCATCTCCTTTTGCTATTTATCCCTTGCTAGCTGATGTTGTTCAACTTCAGCTTTCAATTCTTGCACTTGTGTTTGTAGATCGATGATGAAATTTAATCTGTCATCTAACTCTCCTTGGATAGCGTTAATCACCATCTCGAGTTCTTTAGCCTTTGTGTTGCGGCTAAGTGCTCCTAGGAGCGGAGTCTTTCCATCATGTCCTGCATTTGCTTGGGATACTCGTTGACTTGCAAGATTACTTCATCGTTTGATTGCCAATCTTCATTTCTTGCTAGCTACCTAGATGTGTTGGAAATCTCTTGTGTCTCTCTTGGATGCATTGTGGCAGCTGGTTGTTCTTGCCCTTGAGGCTGTGTGTATGGTTGGTCTTCTTCCGCTTTGTCATCCTGAGGCTCCGTGGATGCCTCAGCCTTTTCTTGCTGTGTAGATGTAGAAGGGGTTTCTTCGGACTGTCGTTCTCTTGTTTGCTCAAACTTTGTGGTGTCCTCTGGTGCAAGACTTGCCGCCCTTTCTGGCTCTGGTTCTTGCTCTTTGTGTTGCTCTTGTGTAGTAGCTGCCGGTTGTGCAGATTCTGTTGCTTCTCTTTGTTAGTCTCTGTCTCTTTTGTAGGCTCTGTTTCTATGGATTTATCTTCTGGATGGTGGTGGGCTTGGCATGGGGTGATCATGCTGTTCTGAAGCAGGTGAAGAAGGTCAGGAGACATATCACCTTGATCATGATGTGCTTCTCCTTGTGCAGTTGTGTCCTCTGCTTGCTTTTGTTGCTCCTCCGTCTCTTTAGCTTTTCGTTCCGCTTCTTGGGCTTCTTTCAGCTTCAAAGATTCTGCTTCTTGATACATTTTTTCCAATAGTTATGTTGGGTCTTCGGCCTGTTTCCTGGTATGGTGCTTTGTTCTTGGTCCTTTCAATTCAATTGGTACCCACTTTGCCGGGTCCTTGCCTTGTGCTTGGTGGTTGCGTTCATAGGACTGATTTTTGCTTTTAAACCTGGCATGTTTCTGTTGCGGCTCCTCCTGATGTGCTACCACGGCTTTTCTTTTCATCTCTTCCCTTCGTGCACTTTTTTCCTCATTATCTGAGCTTTCATTGCTATGTCGTTCTGGAGAGCTCTCAACAGACTCTTCATCAGACTTGTATGTTCTCTTGGTAGATCTTCTGGCTCGAGGGGAAGGTTGTGCGAACACTATCCAAGTGTTGTCATGTGGGGCATGCGGCAAGTTGTCGGCCATGCCAATAGCATGGTAGGCAATTCGGGTTAGAACCTCTGGTGCTCCCAGATATGTTATTTTTCCCTCTTTCTTTGCCCCCTTTAATGTGGACAACAAGTACTATGCAAGGTCAATTAGTTGCCTGGTTGTTGATTTGAGAACTTGTGTAAAGGTTGTAGCAACCGCATGATTGGGTGTCGTATACCTTGGCGGTCTCTTGGCGAGGAAGTGGAAGTGTTGGTGGTACAATCTTGTGGGCTCTTTCACCAGTTTTTGGATGATGTTGGCAAATGTCGCAGCGGCGGTTTCGTTGGTGAAGGTTCCTGCCGTCTTTCTATCTCTTGCCCTCATTGTCATTCCTTTAGTTGGCAGTATGAGAGCTTCTGCCACTATCTCTTTTGTTATCACCATTTCGACTTTGTTCCCTTGTTGGTCAGAGATTTGGGTGATTCCATCTTCTTTGATCGTGGACAAGACCTCATAAGCTTTTTGGAAATCCACTCCAAATGGCTCTTGTTCGTAAAAGTCTCTGAGCCCCAACCTTCGGTTGGCTTCTTTGGTCTCGGGCTTTGCAGAAACATCATAAACTTCTTTTGGTAGAAGTTGTAGTTCTACCTGATGTCCATCTTCGCTTTTAAATCTACCTGTAAACACTGTGGTGTTTTTCTCTTCCAATTGTTATCTTGATAGATAGGTAACTTTGGCAGTTTTAACTGAACTGGGGTCCATTTGATATGGTGGTAGCTCTTGCAGCTTCTCCTTTTGAGAGAGATTTATCTGCAGCTTGCATGGTTCCTATTAAGATAATAGAATGTCAAAGTTAGCAAATTTGGTAGATTTTTCTCTAAAATGTCCTTCAGTATGAAATGCTGACAAATTGAGTCCAATTTGCTTCAAATCAATTTTTGAACAAACAAAAGTAAATAATCGCGATTATTTACAACAACTGAGTAATTTTTTAAACTTTTTGCAAATTTGGCAATATATGCTTGAAGTGTATACCAAATAGATACTCTGAGTTAAATATGGGCTCATTTGGGTGCACAGGATGAAAATGGTGTTAGATTTAGGCTTTATGTCTCTGAAACAGTAGATGAAGAGGAATTTTGAGATTCTAATATCCAAATTTGTTTAAACTTGGCTAATGGGCGTAGGACATCATGTACTTTGGTCCTATGATGGCAAAGTTGCAAATTTCTCCCATTTTGGCCAAAAAGTATATAATCGTGATTATTAACTTTTTCATCAAAATAAACATTTTTTGGTACAACTTGGTTCTAAGCATGGTGCATGTGTATGTGATATGAGGTGATTTGGATCAAAAAATGTGGCTCATAACTCAGAATTTGGCTTGAAAGGACTTCTTTGCGTTTTTTGGCAATTTCCCAAGTTATAGTTGATCATTTTGGGTCATACTTGAAATTTGGCATGTAATATGTGTGTACAAGTGATAGATGAGGTGATGATACAATTTTCAAGCCAAAATAGTGCAGAAGTAAATAATCACGATTATTTATAGCAGTCAATATTTTCTTGCAAAACTTGGAAATTTTGACCTAAACACATTCTTTACACCTAAAACAAGCCATAAATTGAATTTGGAAGTTTGGTCTTGCCAGCATCACTTTGTGCTTTGTTGACTTTGAAATCTTTGATTTTTTTGACTGCATGGCCTGTAGAATTGGTTAGTCACTTTTGAGGCTATGGACTTATCCGCAACATAGTCGTGAAGCAACTCGTCCAATTTTGGCCCATTTGGAGTCAGTTTGACCTCGTATGTCAAATTTGACGCTTTCTAGCCTTCAAACCGTTTTTTGCATTTTGAGGGCTTGGCTTGATTGATTTTATGAAACCAATCATATACATTGTGTATAGACCTCGTATTCAAGCTGTTTGTGGAGTCAGAATGCAATTCTGGCATCTGTCAAAAACCTAGCTTTTCTACTTGGGACCCCCTCGACCCTTTTTGAATGGTCAATTGTTGCCATAGAATTGTTCTATTATGTTGGTGCATGCTACAGTTCAAATCTCATCCGATGTGGTTGAGCTGACATGCCGCTATGGTCGATTTTTGGTCGTAGGTCTTCGTGCACTTTTCGGATTCTAGGGTTTTTTCTAGGGGTTTAGACTAGCTACAGGCCGTAAAAAATGGATCATTGATAGGTTTAGAACTTACCCTTCATGTCTTGTGTGAGACGGCGCTGAAAACAGGTGACTATGGACTCTGGAAAATACGTGTGAAGAGGGTCAAAAGCTCTCTCTCCAAAGGCAACAATTGAAATGAGGTGATTTAAGCCTATCTTGGATATCTATACCCGAACTTCCCAAACCATTTTTCCCTAGATTCCCGGTTTAGTACTACTAGGCCGTGAAATCTATGTTAGAGTCAAAAATTTCCCCAATCAGATCCCTGTAGCTCATTCTGCAAGAATTCTGCAAAAGTAGATCCGGCCGCCCAATTTAGGCTTCTCGCTTCCATCTGCCGATTTGATTGAGATTTTTTGTGCTTGTCCATCTTGTTTTTTTTTATCACCATCGATTCTTCAGTTTTTTCATCTGACCTCCTTTGCTATTTATTATTAATTTTTGACCTTTTTATTGAAAAATCAAAGAAAATAACAAAATACACTAAAAAAGCAAAGTGAAAATCCAATAATTAAGAAAATCCATTGAAAAAAACAGTTTTATTGTTTTTTGTTGGATTTCTCCATTTTTAAGTCTCAATATTAAGAAAAATGATTAAAAATAACAAAAAAGGACTATTTTTTAATGATTTTTTGATAGTATATACACTATTTACACTCATCGGGGAGATATCATTAGTTAAATTTTCCCTATTGATGAATTATAAGGGCATTATTAGGTAATTTTGTAAAAATCACACGTTAACATAAAACTTTTTCCTCCCTCTTCAAACATTGCCCTTAATTACTTAGTGCCCTTCCATCCCTTCTAGATGGTGTACTCCGCGACAACTGTGTGCATGGGTTGAACAGTCGTGTCTATGCATAGCCTTGGTTGGCTCTACCATGCTTTGAAGATCAATGCAATTCAAACCAATATGCTGTGCAAGAGTTGGGTCTTGAGTAATTAACTCAAGGGTTTCTGATGTCGAGGCTTTCTGATGCTGTCTTCCAAAGAGCAAACCTTGTACCTTGTGTGCTCTTTGCTTGATTGTTCCATCAGGATGCTTTAGCACACTGATTGCGTGAGCTGTTGGTATCACTTTTGACTGTTGTCGAGCTTTTACTCGACATTGATATCTTGGTTTTTCTTGGTCAGAATGGTGTGGTTGAGGTTTCTGAGGCTTAACTCTCCATTGCTTGATTGGTTTTCCCGATTGCGGACAAGATAAGTGCTCTTTTTTCTTTCAAACCCATTTTGTGTTAGGTTCCTTTCTCAGAGATGCTCGTCTCTGTGTTTTGACCTTTGGAACCGTCTTTGGTATTGTCGATGATGTTTTGGGCATCCATATTTGAATCAGCTTGTCCTTAAGCTGTGCTTTCGGTACCCAAATTTTCTTGACTCCTTGCATACTACTTGTAGTATTTTCTTGTCAATAGGATGGAGAAGATTGATTACTTTGTGGTTTGTTTTGCTGGTATTGCCTTTCCATTCCTTCTTACTTGGTGCAATTCGAACAATGAGTTGTCCGCCTTTACATGATAGCTTGAGTTGATTCCTATCCCAATCTGGTACTGCCTTATATGTCTGCATCCATGGGATTCCAAGAATCATCGTCTCATTCATGTGTTCATCTGGTAAGCACACAAAATGATGAGGACATGGACATCATGTACTATCACGTTCAAGTTGACTACTCCCAATGTTGGTGTTGGGTTCTTGTTGCATCCTTTGATAGTTGCTATTCCTGCTATCAAAGACTGACTTGTTGCCTACTTGTACGTTGAATAACTAACTGCATTTACTCGAGCTCGTGTGTCGACCAATGCATTTGTGCTATGTTTGTTGAACTGTACTTTGATACGAAGGTCCATTCCATCTAAACATTCATCATCTGTTGACACTGCATCTTTCTGCATTCCCATTGTTGGTCATCTATTTCTAGGGTGTTGAGGGGAATAGGTGTTTGTTGATTCTTGAGAGCAGATTTCCTTTTGAATACCCGAAGCCGAGCTTCCTCTTGGGCTTCATCAATAACTTGCTGTCGTTTTATCTTTCTATGCTTGACTGCATGTATTCTTTCTAGCAACTCATTGGTTAGAGGCAAATTGTACTTCTTTAAACGACATGCACTGATCCAATTAGCCATTGGTTCACCATGTGGGGTGGATAGTTTAATTGCTCCACTTGGAGATACATCTTCAATGATAAACGGTTCCCTTTTTCTTAAACTTGGGAATGTGTTGCTTAATAGAATACACTAGAATTCGGTCCCCTTTTTTGAAGATTTTTATAATTAAATGGGAATTAAAAAACTATTTTTGTTTCCACTTTTGTGCATAGATCTGAGCTACAATAGTTAGCCTTTGCTCATCCAACTTCTCTAAATCTTCAAGTCTTTCTGACAATTCATGTCCAATAAACTCAAGATCCTTTGCTACCCTTAGTGTCGGCAATAGAAATTCTATTGGCAGTATGGCATCAAGAACATAAACAAGCTTAAAGGGTGTAGCATTTAAAGTTGTTTTGAATGAAACTTGATAAGCCCATAGAGTTGCATGGAGATTCATTTCCCGGTCTATCCTTCCTAAACTAACCACTTTAGTCAATACCGAGTTAAGAATCTTATTCGTATGCTCAACTTGTCCGTTTCATTGTGGGTGATAGGGAGCTTATTTGTTATGGGTGACCATAAATTCATTAAGTAGATACTCGATTACCTCATTAAGGAAATGAGTTCCCCTATCACTGACAAATTCTATTGGCAGTCCATATCTTGTGAATACATACTCGTATAAGAATGCGGCAGTGATTCTGGCATCATTCTGTTGAGTTGCTTTAGCCTCGGCCCACTTAGTCAAATAGTCCGTAGGTACAATGATATATTGAGCTTGGGTCCTATAAGCAAGTGGCTGTATTGGCCCAACAAAGACTATACCCCATTTTGCGAAAGCTCTAGCTCCCATCATTGGTCTTAAGGGCATGCTATCTACTCGTGTTGGAATTTTTTCTCGTTGGGACAAGCATCACACCTTCGAACATATTCATTGGCATGTGCAAAAAGTGTTGGCCACCATATGCCTGCCATTAAGATTGCTCTTGCGGTGGTCTCACTAGAAAAGTGACCTCCAGCTAATTTAGCATGTGCTTGTTCTATAATCGGAATATATTCGTCTTTATTTGCACAAAGACGCAAATGTTGATCCTTACCTCTCCAATACAATTGGTTTCCAATAAGAGCATAGTCTCTTATTGCTCTTTGACGGCATTTACTCATATCCTCAGGAAATGTTCGGCTCGTTAAATAAGTAACTAGATAGTTACTCCACTTAGGAACATATGAAATTTGGAACAATGTTACATGAGGTATGGGTGTCTGTTTTTTACATTAAGGACGATCCTTTACGAAAGAGCGAACATCAGTCTTCATAGTTGGCCAAAATACTCCAAGTCTCAAGATTTGTCGTATAGTTTGGTCTTCTGCAAAGTGAAGTCCTACTATGGTAATATGTGCTTGACTTAGTTATTGGATTTTCTCTTCAGGATTAATGCATAACAGCAATATTCCATCTCAGTTTCTCTTGTATAGCCTACCAGCTAGTAATTGATACATAGCTGATTGCTCAATTAATCCGATTGTAATAGGGAGTGGTATTTGTGAATCCACTTGAGCTATGGTCATCAATGATGCCATATTTTTCGACCATCGTGGTATCATTTCCACGAAGAACAGATATGCATCTGGCAGATCAACGTCTACTCCTTTAGGTGGTTCTCCTGAAACAATCCTAGGCAAATGATATGCTCTTTGAGGAGTGGTGCGCTTTTTCACAACTACAGTGAAATCATATTCTAGAAGAATGATGAACCATCTCACTATTCTTCCTGTGCTGCATGGCTTGTTGACCAAGTACAATAAGGCTTGGTGGTCCACAAAGAACAAAAAATTGTTTGCTAATAGGTAATGGCTATACTTTTTCATGGCATAGATCATTCCCATTCCTTCCCTTTCGATGGTGGTATAATTCTTTTCCGCCATGTTCAACTGTCGGTTAGCATAAGAAATAGGAAAGTCAATTTTCCCATCTCCTTGTTAAGCTAGTATATACACCCAATGACAAAATTAGAAGCATCTACATGTATGTGTAATATCTTATTCCAATCTGGTGCTTTCAATATTGGAGCTAAAGTAAGAGCTTGCTTAAGCTTCATGAAGGATTCCTCACATGCTTCAATCCATTCAAAGTATGTAATCAAGCTATACATGGGTTTTGCAATTATAGCGTACATGTAAATGAACCGTCTGTAATATCCACAATGTCCCATGAAGGCTTGAATCCCCTTCATTGTTGTTGGTCTAGAAAAATCAGCAATAACATGAATTTTATCCATGTCAGTAGCTATACCATTTTTAGACACTATATATCCAAGAATTTGTCCTTGTCTACCCATGAATGTGTACTTCTCAGGATTTAAGCAAATCCTATAAAGTCTCCATTAAGTTCGAATACCTTTTTGAGGTGTATAAAATGATAAGCTCGGATTGATGAATGTACACATAGATCATCCATATAGACTTCCAAGAATTTCCTTAGATATTCTTTGAAAGGTGGCAGGAATAGTTAACCCAAAAGGCATAACCCGATAGGCAAAAATACCCCATTCCATTGCAAAAGCAGTTTTATGCTGATCTTTTGAGTCAACCAAAAGTTGATCGAATCCCAAAAATCCATCTAAGAAGCTGTAAGTTTCTTTACCTGCAACTTGTTCTAAAACATGCTTAGTGATTGGAAGAGGAAATTTGTCTTTAATGGTAGCTGCATTCACTTTCTTGAGATTCACACACACTTGTAATTTTCCATTCTTCTTAGGTACTACCACAATTGGAGACACCCAATCTATATGTTCAATTTGTTAAATGAATTTGGCTTTCTTTAGTTTTTTGATCTCTTCTTTGATCTACCTGGCAAATGTCTCATTATATGTGTATGGCCTTTGTCTACTTGGTTTCGCATCATCTCTCATGGGTATGGTATGTTGATAGATTTCTGGATCAACACCCTTGAGATCCTTGTAAGACAAGAGAAGATATCTCGGTATTCTTTTAGCAAGCTTAAAAAAATCTCTTCTTCTTCTTCTGTTAGGTAATTTGCAATGTAGGCAGGCCTAGGCTCTTCTCCTGGTTCAGCCAAATCTATCTTTTCGTGTTTTCAGGCCCTTCGTAGGACTCACCCTATTTTCATAGTTCTCTAACAGGTTGTTCGAAAATGATTTTTTAATATTGGAGAGTATATTTTTTGTAATGGGATGGAACACTCATTACATCATCTTTACCTTTGTCTTCTGTGGTTTCCATTTCGAATGTATATATCTCCTTTAGAGCTTTTTTAAACTCTTGATACTTCTTTTTCTGCTCGACTTGATCATGGTTGACTCCTTGTCCTGTTTCTTTGGCTTTGCTTGAGTATTCTTCCTTATTTTTCTTGATTTTTTTAACATTTTTGGATTTTCGTTTGAAGGATATCTGCCAATGGTTTTGTCCTTGACAAAATCATGTGCATCTATCTACATCAGGAATTGTGTTCTACTGGAGACTGATGGCATAGGTCTAGCTTTCACGTTTCTGCTGTCCCTTTTTCATCTATACCATTTTTGTCTTCTTGGTTTCTGGTTAGGAAAGTCAAAAAACTTTTCCTCCCCTCCTTTCATGAGTAGCTTAGCTCTCACATGTTCTTTTTCTGACCCCGAATCTTTTAAAGTAGCTGAGTGTTCTTCTAACTCATATGTTGCATCGTAGTAGAGGTCTGAAAAGACTTGTCGAGCTTTCATAAAGTCCTTGTTTTCCTCAATTTCCTCTTCAATGTAGACGGTTGAAATCATGTGGATGGGAATTATGTCATAGCCATCCTCATTGTAAAATTGAGTAGGCATAGACATATTCACACATACATCCATTGTCGCTAAAATTTGAGTCCACTCAAATGGCTCAAACAAATGCTCTAAAAAGCGTTTAGGTACATAGGTTTTGTCCGTGCAATCCCTTTCTAAGATACATTCTTCTGTTTTTAAACTCCCTTTTTTTAAAGCTCCGCACATCCAAATAGGAGTGTCTCTGTTTAACCAAGATGGAATCTTAGTTTCAACCGAAGAGACTGAATTGAACTCTTGTATAGGCGTTTTCAAGACATCTCTATAAGTGTGATCTTTTAGATTAACCCTTGTTATAGATCCCACTTGCTTCAAGTACAATCTTGGATAAGTTGTACATGTCGCATGAAAGGTCTTCCCAATATGATTTCGAAATTGAGTTTTTTCCCAAAGTCTACTATGGCAAAAGTGTGTTGATATTCAATCCCACAAGAATTAACTATCACTTTTTCAAGCAGTCCTAATGGTATTTCAATGTGTCCATCAGCCAATGTCAATTTCATTCGAGTTTGTCTAATGGTTGGCTGTCCCGAGGATTCCCATAATGCTTTTGTGGCTATGGCTATGCCTGCTCCACTATCCAATATTTCCACGGTTTCAATGTCATTATATTTCACTGGAAGGGTGGTGTTTCCTTCTTCCCCTTTGTAATATTCTCCAACTTTGTTCATTGGAACAGATCGAATCTCTTTGTTATCCATTTCGTGTTTCAATCTTCCCAATTTTTTTGAGATTAGCCCCGTTATCCCCACCTTCTCTAGGGTTTTCTATAGATTAGTCCATAAATATGGTCTGAGTTTTAACAGCTCTCCCAAAGTAAGAGTGCATTGGATGGGTGTAGACATGATTGAATGAACGTTTTCTACTTCTAGGGTCTGTTCCGCTCTTTTTACTTGAGTGGTCTTACACACTATGGATTCATCTTCGTTATCTCCCAAGTAAGAGGGTAATGTTTTCAAGGTCAATTCTTTAGACATTCCTGAAGCTTCAGATCCGCCGTTGCAGTCTTCTTTGCAAAACCGCCTAGTGGCAAATAGAGGTCCCTCTAGTAGAGATAGTCTTCAATCTGCATCTTCCAATGTTGGTAGTTTTTGCCATTGAACTTCTCAATCTTGAGCTTCCCTTCCTCCGCCATAACTCCCACTCAATTCAAGAAATCCTTTCCTTGAGATAATTTAGCTACGAGCAAACCTTGCTCTGATACCAATTGTTAGGAAATAAGACGTAGCTAAATAGATAATTGAGTAGATTACTTAATGGAGAGAGACGGATTTACATACACGAGATTATAGAGTAGAGAGAGAGAGAGAGAGAGAGAGAGAGAGAGAGAGAGAGAGAGAGAGAGTACACACGATATACGTGGTTCACCCAATGTGGGCTACGTCCACGGGAAAGCAGCCACTCAATGGCTTTAGTACTTCAAAACAAGAAGTAGTTTACAAAGGGATTATACCCTTAATGGAGCTCCCGCCTTGCTTCACTCTCACCACCTCACACTCATCTTGTTGCATCAACTTCACACACTATGAAATGTGTGTAGAAATGGCCTCCTTTTATAGGCCAAAGCCGCCCTTGTGTAGATAAGTCCAAATCGGACCCTCCAATCCGCCCATGTGTGGCCGCCCTTGAGAAGACAAGTCTGCTTTTGAATTCGGCCACCCGCCACCGGCCATTGACTTCCAACTACCAGCCACCGGCCATTGACTACCGACCTCCGGCCAAGCGACGGTTGTTTTCCGACCACTTTTCGGCCGCCGTCCGGCCATAATATTCCGGCGAAAAGGAATATTCCGACGAGGACTGTGATTTTTTGCCATGAATATTTTGGTTTTCGGCGAGTGATTTTCCTTCACACACGATGGCTTCTCCTCATAATGGGGGCCTTAAAAATGTGCGCTTTTACCATAGAAAATTACAAGGGTAAATCAAGCTCCATACTTAACATTGTGTTCGCAGACTAACTTTGCAAATTTGGTCACAATTTTCAATCCAATAATCCAAATCTTACCGAATTTGGTTTGTGGACTTATTACAACAGCATAAACTAGTGGTATGCTAACTTAGTCAAAAAAGTTGAAAAATGGGATAGATGTAAATAATCACGATTATTTACAACTGACAAACTTTTGCATCTTTTTGGTCAAGTAAGCATATACACATGTCTATGACATCAATATAAGCCTATGAATCAATTTTCATTGAGTTTGGACAATTTTTTTCCCAATTTACACTCAAGTTACAGAAAGTCAGTACAAACTTTAGTTTTTACCCAGTTTTTTGTCAATGTGCCTTTACAAAAGTTGTTTGTACACATGCAATGAGTCACTGGTATCAACCTTGGTCAAAATTTGAGCTGAAAGTAAATAATCGCGATTATTTACTTGAGGCTTAAAATGAACCATTTTTTGCACTTTTTTCATGGACAGTCTTTTCATGAGTTTTTTAGTCCTAGGAATTAAGTCAAAACTTAATTTGGCCTAAAATATCAAGAAAAAGTAAATAATCTGAGTCTTTGCAAACTCTTGAAATTTTTACCTCAAAGTGTCCTTGAGCTTACCCACTAGTTCATACAAATCTTAAGCATACTCTCCAATCGGATTGAGTGGTTTAGAGTCTTTTCGTGTTATTTCTAGCCGTAGACCTGCAATTCTGCAACTTCAAATAACAACTAACAATGATTCTTTCGAAAAGAGCAATCCACCTCGGATCCTACTTACCCTACTCCTAGGTTTTCATGCAATGGGGTTGTGAAAAGTGTTTACAAACACTCGTTTTCTTCTGTTTTATGGTTTTCTGAGCATTGATCCTAAGACTTTCCCTGTTTATCAATCATTCTCAAAATCCTAATCTAGTTATACAATCCTACAATCCTAAAGGCACTCAACAAGTACGATTACTTCCAAGCTACCTTTATACAAGAAAAGACGACAATCTTAAGCTATCCGGTTTCTAAAAAGAAAGTGTTTACTCTAGGAGATCCTAGAGGAAGTTAAAGGATAACTTCACAAGACGTTGGTGTTTTTTCCTAGTTTAGGTCTCTTCGAACCCCAACAACGGCACCAAATGTGGGACGGGTGTCTAACCTCGCTATCTTATTTAATTGCAAATTTAGCGAGAACCACGATTAAATTGTCAATCCATGGGACGAAGCTAACAAACAACTCGCACCTATCTCAAGCTCCACTCAAGTGACTGAAATCACCAAAAGCCAATCGCTCATCGACAAACAAATCACATCCATTACAGTATCAAATGACATCCAAACGTAACAAAACTTCTAGGATATGTATATAAGACCTAAGCACACATGCTTATGGTCTCAATTCCCACTTTAGATCCAGGTGCCAAAATCGTGATTATTAACAACAATGGATTTTTGACCTAGTCGTTTTCGACCCAGAATGCACCTAAATGATTAGCAATGATGCCCCAATACCCCGCCTATGCTTAGTTTTTTATTTTCAAGTGTAAATTCCTACTTATGATAAAATTAGGCTGCGGGTCGGTGACGCTAAAAGCTACGAAATACCGTGAAGTGTTTACGTCAATGCAAAGAGCTCTTACCTGCGGTTGCAATGCAACAAACGCGACTGCAATGTGACAATCGGAGAGGGAGTAGGAAGCACGAGAAGGAGAGAAGTGAGCGCCGTTAGCTCACACTGTGTATTTCATTATCCATAACTTAATAATAACTTACAAAAATTGGCTTTTATACCTTAGCCAAGGTTTTTGGTGGTCAAAACTAATAATCTGGGAGCTCTAACTAAACATGGGTACTGACAGGTTGATACAACTTGTAGCCCTGGCTCATCTATTACAAAGATATCTCCGTAAAATAGGAGGTACAATATCCCCGATTTATCAAAACAATAAGTGTTTTTACAATGAGAGCTCCGAAAAATGGTATCCGAGTTAGCTTGCTGCTAACAATTGCTTTATCCGAGTAATGGCTTTGTTTGATTGAATCCATCTATACTATATATAATAGAGGGAGGGATTTCGGGGCCCCTCCCTACCACATGTGAACTAGTCCTTCTTCTGACCAGTGAGTTCTGCAAGCAAGCGACATAGGGAGATTGCTCACAAACGAATGGTGGAGAGAGAGAGAGAGAGAGAGAGAGAGAGAGAGAGAGAGAGAATTTGCGGCACCAAAGGGAGTTGATGGAATGCAATGAATCAAATGGGAGCTAATGTGATGCATCCCTACTCGGCAAACAGTTGCAGAGATAGCAAATCCCACCGTCCAATGTCCCAACTCCCCTCAACCTGCGGGGGACACCCGCTTGCGATATAGACGAGGGGAAGCAAAAGAGTGCCTCGAGAATGGGCGTGTAAACTTGAGTAGTTGGGTGAGCCTCTGAGAAACGGCACTCCGCAATCACCTATCTGCAAAGGCTATGTAGTCTTTAATGCTCTGCGGCCTTTTTTGATAGTTGTTGTGGGCCCGGTCTCCGATCAGTGGCCCACCTCAATATAATCAAACGGCCCAACTCTCCGTCTGTGTGTGTACGTATGAGAAATGTGTGTGTGTGTGTGTGTGTGTGTGTGTGTGTGTGTGTGTGTGTGAGAGAGAGAGAGAGAGAGAGAGAGAGAGAGAGAGAGAGAGAGAGAGAGAGAGAGAGAGAGAGAGAGAGAGAGAGAATCTTGCTAATGTTAGTGTGTGTGTTTTAAAGAGAGAGGGGCGAAGCTAAAGCAAGGCTCAAGAAAACTTTTTTCCAAAAACTTGACAAACCAATGTATGAGAAATTTTAAAGGTAAATTGGTTAAATTTGAAGGATTTTACACTAAATTTGTAGTATTTTACAAGTTTTCTCACCTTCAAATTTAAAATTTAGAGACAAATCTCAAAATTTGCAAGAGGGATTACACTAAACCTAGGCTATTTTTGGCCAATGCAATGTCATGCTTGGTACTCCTTTGGTCGACATGTATGCCAAATGTGGTACACTCCATAAAGCACAAAAAGTGCTTGAGGAGCTTCTTGTCTAGGATATCGTCTCTTGGAATACACTAATTGTAGGATATGCCCAACTTGGGCAGGGCCAATGTAAAGCCTATGGAACTGCCTAGCCTAAATTCACCACCGAGCCTCCCTTATATAGCCCTTGGCTACTGAATCCCCTGTTTGTCATTGGCAGCTGGCCACTTACTGGCCCAGGTCCATGACCTCCCCTGGATATGCCCTTGGCATGACATTACTCCCCCCTTGGAGAAGCGTTTTTGTCCTCGAAAACAAGAGTGATGATACACTAATTTTTTCACCGTTATCCTTCATGGATCGAGCTGTTTGCTTGACCCGAACACGGTTCAGTAGGAGGTTCAATGAAATCAAGAGTAACATCTTGATTTTTCACATTGTTGTCCATTTGTAACCATCTTGTGTTACCAGTTCCTATCCAATCAGAGTGTGTAGACTCCATTTAGAATGCACATGAGCATGCTAAACGAGTTATCACAACAAAGATGTACCCGAAAGAGTATCACTTTCACTTTTCATGAAAGTAACTTGCTGACATAACTCATCATCCAAGTTTAAGTCCTTGACTTGTTCGCAAATTTCATCGATAAACATTCCCACCATAACTAGTGTTCAAAGTTGAGAACCGACTTAAACATGAAGGGACTAAACTAAATCACAAACATGCTTTAACTTATGATACGCAAACTCCAAGTAGAGCATTAGATGCTTGCTAATCTGATTGCGTGGTGCTAACGTACGCACTTTGCATTTCCTTTAGCACCAGATTACACTTTGTAATTAATCTCAGAGAGATACTGCACATAGAGTGCAAAATGCTTCATAAGCAATCACTTTATGAATATGCATGCCGTTCCAAATCAGCCTTTGCTAAACACTATGGCCCATAACACCTAGCGTGCATGCATTTAGCAAAAAATAGATATGAACATGTATATCCATAATCGTCCTTGCCAATACTTATGGCAAATATGGTGCTCCTAGCACACATTAAAAAGGAATGTAAATATTTCTGAAAAGAAACTAAATATTTTCAGTTGTAATCATGTGTCTGCCGTGCTGAAATGTTTGAACCATAATAGAAGGTGAAACAGTGATCACTTCTAGGTACAAACAATGAAACCTTTTCATTAACAACTCATAGCCTTGCTATATGCATAAACAACCATCTGTAATGTTGTTTAGATGCACTTGTACCTTAACAAGTCAGTCTAAGTATCCCACAATTTCTCGCCATCAAAATTGCTCCTGATACGTCGTGCTAAAAATGGTCTAGAAAACAGATTTGACCAGAACCTAGGGACTTTGTCGTGACACGGAATTAAAATAGTGGGCGCCAGTGTCAATCCCAGAGACTCATTTTCTCCACATGTGGAATATGTCTCATGTAAGGGTGTCTGAAAAAAAGAACATCCTTCAAGTACAAGATGTACTTGTGTGTGGAGGTAACTCTAAACACTCTGCGACAAGAGTGAGAGGGACCCTCATTCATTGCTCCACAATGGCTAAACCGAACTCCTTGAGTCCCTAGACCATGTTGTATCCCATGTGACAACATGTGCCAAATCGAATCCGACAAGTGGGTTCATGACAGCATAATGTATATTGGACACTACGGCCCAAAATACTTATTCCGACATGCCCTTGGCATGGCCCTAGGGATTGAACTGAAAGTTGAGTTACCCGTATTCAAATGCACAGGAGCACGTCTTCCACCTGTGAAAAAACAAAGCAACATTGCACTGGAAAGCCTGGGTGTTACCTTCGCAATCCAAACCCGTTGGGTAGAATCTACGTAGTCAAACCCCCTTGGTAAGACCCTTTGTAGAAACTGCTCAACTAGCAGGTAACAGTAACCAACATAGTTAACCATGTACAGAATGATGGGAATTAACTTGAAAAGTTCAATTTGTCTGCTACCACGTGGTAGATTCCAGAATTATTTTCTTGAAAGTATAATGGGAATAGATCAAATTGTGATCCTCAATTCCTATGGGGTGATTTAGTAAGCATCCACGGGGTCTTACCCCAAAACTATGCGTCGATAGACACTTGTAGTGCTATAGAGAGAGTAGGAGATCCACACAAGTGTAATGCCTAGCTCTTATGTATAGCCATGTTGTCGCAACGGTTTTTTGCATCTAGAATCCGTGGTAGAGATTAGCTGATGTGAGTTTATGGCTATCAAAAACTCAACTCGAGCATCGCACTGAAAACATGTAGTGCAAAAATGACACCCTAAACATCCGTAATGACAAGACAGTGTTCAATCGATGAAACGATGAAGACTAATGTAGAGGGCGTCTTTCTACCTGAGAGTTAGAGCACCTTGGCTTGGGCGTCTTGCCCAATTTCTAGCTGAGAGTTAGAGCACCTTGGCTCTGGCTGACTCCCAAACAAAACATGTAACAAAAGATTCTTAAAAAGCTTTCATTATCCTTCAAGAGAAATAAGAAAGGGAGAGAAAGAGAATGTTGGGTTGAGGAACTTTCCTTAAGTTACTACCTTATATATATTGCGCCCATGCTCGTGTGCATCTTATGTGTAGCATGCAGCGTATCCTATAAGCATGCAACAATCTGGTTGTATAACGCTCTCATCGAGAGAGGTAATAGAAAAACACGTCACATCTTGCCTCACCTACCATGTAGGGGATCGTGACTGTATGAAAATGACTTAAATATGGCACTTTGCCCGTGAATTAAGTCTTAGATTTAGGTTCCTTTTACTGTTGTTGTGCGTTGACAGCAACCAAAAAATCATGTTAAACAATCCAGAACTTATCTTGTCCGTGACAAAGTGTCTAGTGTTATAGCAGAAGCATATTGGTTGATGCAGTAGAATAGAATCTACCTAGCTAGCATGTCGTGCATGCAGAATTTCAAGCCCTTCGCAAAAGTGATGGCCTCAAATGTGAGAGCCAAAACCATAAGTGCCTTGCACAGATGTATTGGTAGGGATTATGTGAGTGATATTCCCTATTTTGCCAGTTCCCCAAACTTGTGTGACACTGCCCTTCATGCCGAGTCATTGGGAAGTACCTTGGCACAAGGGAGAAGCCTTGCTTCATGTAAAATTGTCAAAGCACTTTGCTTTGCACAAAAGCAATAGTTTCCAATGTAAATGTATAATCATGGAAAAATAAACAATACTGAACATGGTCTAACTTGGTCATCCTGCTGTAACCAGTTGTCTAGAGATGTCGAAGCAAAAGTTTGCTCAAATGTAGATCATAACCATCTCTGTTGCACGAGAGAAAGGTGGCGTATGTATCATATACATGCCCTAAAATATCCTGGAGGCATATGGAGAAATTTCCCAAGGGCGTATGCTCATAGCATACCCCAAACGGGAAAAATCTCAATGCAAGATTCCTAAATGAAGCCTTGCTTCACGTAAATATGTTTGGGTGGAGAGCCAACGGATGTGGCTACAGATATCATGACAAAAATAATGGACCGTGTCGAGCAATTTCAAGTGAAATTAACCAGTACTGTGTCGTAAGCATCCTCTGTCAGCTACAAGAAACAGTAAGAAGGAGTCGACCATGCCGAACAACTTGTCCCGTTCATCAAGTCAAGCAATAGAATGTGCCAATCTCCTTGAGATTCCAAAACATTGTAAATTTGCTATGCTTTTGCATCAAAATTGAACCGTTGAGAAGCCGTGCTGCAGAGCAAGGGTTGATACTCAAGCCATGCTTGATTCCAATCTTTAAACCAATCAAATTGTTGGTGCTTACAGTAATTTTCACAAGCCATGCTTGTGCTTTGCGTGCCTAAAGTGTGTGCACGTATGTTGCATATCATAGCTATCAAGCAGATGCTCAATAAACAAGAATCAACTCCATACCTCATTAAGTACACATGCTGACAAAAATCTTGCCGATCCAAAAATTGAATGTGGTACCGAGGGGAAACTGCAAATATTATGAAAGCAGTAACACAACATTGGACTACACAAACCTTGCTCATTAGCACCCTTGTACGGAGCCTTGCTCATTGCAATACCAGTCACAGTCTGACTGACCATTATTTCTAGGCAACTTTGCCACCCTGCATAAACTATGAGGGTAATCAATTGATAAAAACAAAATTGAAAGAGGTTACTTTCTATCTGTTCTTGTAGAAAAGCCATGCATCGCCAATCATGTGTTGAACTTGGGATGATCGAAGGTGATCGAGCCTTGAGTTACAAAAGCTTTCCGCATTGAAGGTCGAAGCTGATCGTTTGTGTAATCTAACCTAGCTTGCGATGTTAAGGTCTTTGCGTGGCCAATGCTAAGTGTGTGCCGCCTTCTTGCAGTCCTCTAATACCTGTAGACTGATGAATGTAGTCGTGCTATCATGCCAAGTACATCAATCTGCAGTAATTGTCAAGGGCGCCTGACATGCGCATGCATGATGCCTTGTACAGGTTAACTATGTCGTACAATGACAAAGCTCGGCAAGATATGGTATTACCAAGCCTTGCAGCTTTTGTAGGCTATATTGTGGGAGCGACCCCCAAGGGTGGTCGTAGGGCACTCGTAGGGCTCTCAGTGTAAAAATAAGCAAAGGAAAAATAAATAAATTAAAACAAACCAATGATGGTGTGTCTATTGCAAACGACTGTGCAGGGTCAAGACCAACTCCGAGCGCGTGGTGTTGGTTACTGTTCAACGCTGCTATGACGAGTTTTTCTTAGCAGGGCACCGTGATCTGGACAAGCTCAAGAGATCACCGTTCCACCCAAGTCGATTCCGACCATCCCTTCTGTGTAAGGGTGATTACACGCGCGGTCATGCAAGCTTGAGCCCCCATGGAAGGGGCTGCTCCTGTGGCCCTATCCTCTTCCTCCTTCCAAGGGACCATTCCCATGCCATGGCAGGCAAGCTCAAAGCACAGAGAGAGAGAGAGAGAGAGAGAGAGAGAGAGAGAGAGAGTCAACAATTCATGCCTTGCCATGCAAAAACATGCAAGCCTTCCCCTTCTCCCCTCCATCCCTGAGCTCTGATACCAATGTAAATCCTAGGGAACTGCCTAACCTGGATTAACCGCCCACCCTCCCTTATATAGCCCCTGGCTACTGAATCCCATGTTCCTCATTGGCAGCCATCCACTTATTGTTCCAGGTCCATGACCTCCCCTGGATATGCCCTTGGCATGACAGCGAAGGAGTTATGGGCGTTTTCCAACGGATGCGGAGCAAGGACACCTCTCCAAATGCAATCACATATGCTCTAGTATGTTTTCAACTGGTGCAGAGAGAGTGTGTCTCTCCAAATGCAATGTTGTCTCAAAGAGTGCATTCATTACATGATATGTCCAACAGGGTCACGATGTAGAGAGAGGGTATCTCTCCAATGCAATCGCATACACGTGCACCTTGAAGGCATGTGGAATTACACTAGATGCTGATATGGGCAAAAGGATTCACGATAATATTATTAGCCAGTGGTTGTTGAAAGAAAATGTCATGCTTGGCACTACCTCGATCGACATGTATGCCAAATGTGGTGCACTTCATAAGGCAGCAAAAGTGATTGACCAGCTTTCTCTCCAGGATGTTGTCTTTCCAAATGCACTCAGTACAGGATATGACTAGCTTTGGTAGAGACAAGGATCTTTGGGCTATTTTTAGTGGTTTTCATGCTTGGCACTGCCTTGGTCGACATGCATTCCAAATATTTCTAGCTTGGGTAGTGCCAAGGAGCTTTGGGTTGTTTTCAGCGGATGCAACATCATGCTTGGAACTACACTGGTCGACATGTATGCCAAATGTGGTGTACTTCATAAAGCTTAAAAAGTGCTTGGGAAGCTCTCAATCTAGGATGTCGTCTCTTTGAAGGCATTGCAGGATATGCCCAACTTGGGTAGGACTAAGGAGCTTTGGATGTTTTTTAGTGGATTCTAAGAGAAGGTGTCTCTCCGTATGCAATCACATACGCTCTAGGCTTTTCAACTGATGCAGAGCAAGAGTGTCTCTATAGATGCAATGTTATCCCAAGGAGTGCAGTGATTGTAGAATATGTCCAACATGGTCGAATCAAGAAGAGAGAGAGAGAGAGAGATCTATTTTTAATGGATGTGACATTGTGCTTGGCACTGGCATGGTCAACATGTATGCCAAATGTGGTGCACTTTATGAAGCACAAAAAGTGCTTGAGGAGATTTCTTGTCTGGGATGTCATCTCTTGGAATGCACTCATTATGGGATATTCTTGACTTGGTAGGCCAAGGAGCTCTAGGTTGTTTTCAGCCCAAGGCAAAGTGAGAGTGTCTCTTCAAATGCAATCACATATTCCATGCACTGTTTTCCATAGATGCGAATTAAGGGTGCATCTTCATATGCAATGTTGTCTCGTGGAGTGCATTGATTGCAGGATATGTCCAACACATTCACAATAAGGAAGAGAGAGATAGTTGTTTCTAGCATCGACAGAGATAGATGCAATCACATATGCCCTGCACTATTTTCAGTAGACGTGAAGCAAGGGTGCCTCTTCATATGCAATGTTATCTTGTGGAGTGCATTGATTGCAAGATATGTCCAACACGGTATGGATCAGGAAGAGAGAGATAGCTATTTCTTATAGCAATAGAGAGAGGGCATCAATCCAAATGCAATTTCGTACACTTACACTTCAAATGCATGTTATGTGGCATTACGCAAAATGCTAATATGGAAAAAATAATTCACTATGATATTGTTAGCTAGTGGTCGTTGAAAGAAAATGTTGTGCTTGGCATTGCCTTGCTCAACATGTATGCCAAACGTGATTCACTTCATCAAGCACAAAAAGTGCTTGAGGAGCTTCCTGTTCGGGATGTCGCCTCTTCGAATGCACAATGGCTAGCCACATAGAAAGGGGAGTATGAAGGGAGAACAAGGTGTCGAGTAGTCAGCAGGCAGCAGCAATGTTCAAGAAAAGGCATTTTCACAACTATACACAACTCCCTTTTATGGATTTTTCAAATGGAAATATTGAAAATTAAAGCAAAGTTTTACTTTTTCTATGCTATTTTTCTCAAATTAATTGCATTGGTCGACATGTATGTCGAATGTGGTATACTTCATAAAGCACAAAAATTACTTGGGGAGATTTTTTTCCAGGATGTCATCTCTTGCAATGCATTGATTGAAGGATATGCCCAACTTGGGTAGGAGTAAGGATCTTTGGATGTTTTTTAGTGGATCTGACATGAGGGTGTCTCTCCATATGCAATCACATACGCTCTAGGCTGTTTTTAGCTGATGCAAAGGAAGGGTGTCTCTACATATGCAATGTTGTCTCAAGGAGTGATTGATTGTAGAATATGTCCAACAAGGTCGGGTCAAGAAGAGAGAGAGATTTGTTTTCAACGGATGTGACATTGTGCTTGGCACTACCATGGTCAACATGTATGCCAAATGTGGTGCACTTTATGAAGCACAAACAGTGCTCTGTCTCGGATGTCATCTCTTGAAATACACTCATTATAGGATATTCCCAACTTGGGTAAGGCTAAGGAGCTTATAGGCTGTTTTCAGCCCAAGGAGAAGTGAGAGTGTCTCTTCAGATGCAATCACATATGCCCTGCACTTTTTTCAACATATGTGAAGCAAGGGTGCCTTTTCATATGCAATGTTGTCTCATGGAGTGCATTGGTTGCATGATATGTTCAACACGGTGAGGATTATGAAGAGAGAGATACATGTTTCTAGTAGTGACAGAGAGAAGGCATCACTCCAAATGCAAATATGTACACTTACACTTCAAATGTATGTTATGGATAAAAGAATATGGATAAAAGAGTCCACTATGATATTTTTAGTTAGTGGTCATTGAAATAAAACATCGTGCTTGGCATTTCCTTGCTCAATATGTATGCCAAATGTGGTGCACATCATCAAGCACAAAAGGTACTTGAGGAGCTTCCTATCCACTGGGATGTCGCCTCTTAAAATGCACTATCAAGGTTGGCCATTTGGTAGCATAGAAACGGGAAGATGAAGGGAAGAGGAAAAAGACAATGTCCAGATACTATTATAGTTTATAATTGTAAAAAAGTATAACACTATCGATTGCAATTACCAAAACGCAATGGGGGATGAATTGTTATAGTCATCGTCTTCAAAACGCAAAAATTTCTTATGAGACCCATCGGCTAGAATCCTTGTGGATCCAATTTAATATCCAGGTACAAAAATAAAATGAAGTAAAGTGGAAGATTGTTATGAGAAAAATGTTGTCGGAGAAAGTATTGCATGGGTCGTCGAAAAGCTTCGTCAGTGTGTACTTCTGCCACTGTTGTCGGGGGGGGGGGGGGGGGGGGGGGGGGGGGGGGGTCAAAATGCTACATTAAACGCCTTCAAAGGCCAAACTTACATATGATACAATCTCGATGGAGCTAATTACAATATCTAGGTATAAAAATAAAACAAAGTGAAGTGTGAAACTAAGGCAACATCCTAAAATATGCATGTTAAAACCATCATCAGCATTGTCGTGAATGCCCGATGGTGCTCCACGGTGGGCGGTGTCGCAGAAAGTATTGCAACGGTCGTTGCTGATCTGCTGAATTTTCGCTGTTGTAGGTAGGTAGCTACACTGGTCGCCGAAGCGTTTTGTCAAGTATCACCTCTATAGGTAGTCGGATTGGGCTAGGGGAGAGGGAGAAAGTGGGGGCGAGAGTAGACGACTTCGAACTACCATAAGTGGGGGTTTTGTGGCCGGTCGTGAGAAACTTTGGGGTTCTAGTGCAGGAGGAAGAGTAGGTTGGTACAAATTGATAGCAGTGTGGAAAGCTATGTGAACGTGTGCTCTATCCAAAGGTGTTTGCCCGGGATTTTCTCCGAGCCTGGGTCTTCTCACCGCATGGATGCAGACCATCCTCCCCCCCCCCCCCCTTTGTGAGGCATGTCCTTGTGCATTTGGAGTCCCAAAGACAGATTTATGCTTTATTTGCTGCGACACTTGGTGTTAGGTTAAATGGCCATGTGGCCAACCGCCCATCACTAACTGTCGCTAACCCTAAGTGTACAGCTATACACTTGTGTGAGCCACTAACACTAAGTGCAATGTGTATTGTGCCTTAGTGCATAAGATAAGAGAAGAAAGAAAGGGGGTATACAGTACGTTGGCTCTCGCCCCTTCAACCTGTGTGTGGCTATGGTAGTGTGTGCGTGAGTGTGTGCGTGCGTATTTTTCTTCCGTTGTGCTCCCAGCTCCTCCCCATCATCTGGTATCAGAGCGGTTTCATTCCCGAAATCGTTTCCGCGCGCGCGCACTTTCAAGAGTGCAAACAGGATTCCGATTTTGCCATTGGCAAGTTCATCTTCCCAAGAGAGTTTCCATCAAATGTCCTGGGGTTTTACCCCCCTTTCAGAGCCATTTGAGCCATCAAAAACCCCATTCGAGCTATAGTTCAAGAGCTGAAATTTTCAGCCCTCTTATGGTAGTTTGTGCTGTAGTGCTTCCATAGCCAGTTACAGGTACCATTGTTGAAGTCTCTTCCATCTACGAGAGCCCACAGCTCATTCGGGAGTGTGTAGCCTCTTTCGGAGTGGCCTCATACACACACATAGAGTGGGATCTTGACAGCATTGTCTTCTTCGACTACAGGTACAGGTACAGGCTACAGGTTTCAGTGCTTGCGATATTATGGTTCCAGTGGGAGTAGTTGTTTATGCGTACATGTATATATTGACACTTTTGACAGTGTTTGAGCTCTTTTGAGAGCGGATTGACTCCCCGCAGGGATGTTTAGTTGCAGGCACATGCTTTTGACGCCTGTTTGAGCCTCTTGACAGACTTGTACGTCTTTGTGGATACTGCCATTGTACGCTTTTGTGGAGCCATCTTTTGGCTAGTACGGCAGTCCCGGCCATTTCTGAGACTTGGTCCGGAAGATAGCCATTTTTGACACTTGGCTATACGTTTTTGCTGCATAACCTACGTTGTTGAGGGTGGATAGCGTAAGGTTTTCATTGAGCTGGGGTATTCTCAAATGTGGAGATACCTTCGGTGATATAGGTAGATGGAGCATCCCTTACGAGGCCTCGCCATAGGACATGTATAGAATGGTATAGGTGCTTTTGACGCCGAGTTGGCGGTCTATGGTCAGTTTGACAGTTTATGCGCCTCAGTGTGTCTCTATACAGTGTGCTTTTGAGAGGCATTGCTCTCTTTTATGCTTTGTGGGTGACATACTTGGTCATTTTGTCTCGTATTTTGGTTGACATAGTCCCAAATACAAAGGAGACTCTGCCGAAATTTTCCCAGAATCTTTTGGTAGTTTTGTCACCATGTCTACTAGCAAAGACCGTGACATTTGTGACATGAAGAAGTTTGATGGCACTAATTTTCAACTTTGGAAGAATCAGATGCAAGATGTGCTTGTCCAAAAGAAACAAAAATTGCCTATTATTTATGCGACTCGGACTGAAGAGATGAATTTGACTCAGTTCAATGGGAGGAGCTTGATGAGCTATGCAGATCTACTATTAGATTGCACCTTGCTGAGTCAGTGTACTTTTTAGTGCTAGAATGTGAATCTGCCTATGCTTTATGGCAAAAGTTATGCAACACTTATGAAAAAGATACGGCAAGTAATAAAGTTTTCATGATGCAAAAACTGTTTAACCTTCGCTTGAAGGAGTCAGCCAGTGTTGCCAGTCATATTAATGACTTTGATTCTCTATTTGCTCAGATTCGTGCACAACGCATGACCATTGATGATGAGATGAAAGCAATCTTTCTACTTTGTTCGTTGCCACCCTCTTCGGATATCTTTTGCACAGCTGTTAGTAACTCTGCTCCTAATGGTACGCTAAAGTACGTGATGTTACTAGTGCACTTTTGTCAGAGGAGATGCGTAGAAAGAACATGACTAGCTCGCATCATGGCGAAGCTCATTATGTGCAAAGGGATGATAAGCAACATAAGGGCCGTTCTTCGCAACGTGAGTCCAAGAAAGAGGGCAATAGAGATGCATCAAAGGATAGATCAAAGTCTCGTGGTCGCCGCAATGTTCAATGCCATTATTATGATAAGTTTGGTCACATAAAGAATGATTGTTATGCTTGGAAGCGTGACAAAGGTAAAGGCAAAGGCAAAGACAATGATGATAAAAAGGAGAAACCAAAGAGTTCAGTTAAGATTGAAGAACTGAACATAGTGCAAGATGATTGTGATGCACAAGACATCAATATGTTGACTAAAAATAATGATGTATTTTATGATGCACAAGAAACTCTATCTTTGCAGAGTTCTATGCCAACAAAGCTACTTGTTAGTGGTGAAGTGTCCCATACATGGATTCTTGATTCGGGTGCTTCGTTGCATGTCACACCTCATAGGCATTTGTTTACTACCATTGGCACTGTTACGCTAGGTGACAGCTACTCTTGTGACATTGTGGGCATAGGTGATATTGCTATGGTTATGGCAAATGGGGTGAGGTTTACCATACATAATGTGCATCATGTTCCAGCTTTGACACGAAATTTGATTTCGGTTGGACGTCTTGATGACTTGGGTTACAAAGTCACTTTTCATCAGCAGTCTTGGCGTATTGCGAAAGGTCATCTTATTTTAGCCCATGGTTCTAAAGTTGGTACACTTTATCCTCTTTATGTATCTGACAAGAACAGTGTTCTTTCTGTAACCGAGCTGCCAACTGTTGCTTTGTGGCATAGCTGGTTAGGTCATATGTCAAAGAAGGGAATGGAAACTCTTTCTCGTTTGGGCTACTTACCGTCTTTATCATTTTCTGATTTTCCCTTTTGTGAACACTGTCAATATGGTAAGCAAACACGAGCACATCGTACACAATCTTTTGACGAAGAAAGAAAGCCCTTAGAGCTTGTGCATAGTGATTTATGTGGGCCTATGCCTTCTAAATCCCATGGTAGTGCGTCTTATTATGTTACATTCATTGATGATGCAACACGACATGTTTGGGTTTATGCCATGAAGTCTAAAGATGAGACTTTTTCTTGTTTCAAAAAGTTCTTATCTAGTGTGGAAACTCAGTCTGAACATAAATTGAAAGCTTTACGCTCAAACAATGGTGGAGAATATGTCTCCAAAGAGTTTACATACTTCTATTCAAGTAGGGGAATTAAGCGTGAGTTTATAGCTCCTTATACCCCTGCACAAAATGGTGTTGCAGAACGAATGAATAGGACCATCCAAGAGCGGATTATGTCTATGCTATCACATGCTAATTTACCACAAGCGTTTTGGGCTGAAGCATTATACACTGCTGTGTATTTGATCAATAGATCACCACATGCTTCATTACAGTTTCGTGTACCTTTGGAGTTATGGTCAGGACATAAGTTATCTTATGAAAAACTCCGTACATTTGGCTGCGAAGCTTATGCACATGTACCCAAGCAGTTGCGTGCTAAGCTTGACCCTAAGTCCAAGAAATGCATCTTTATTGGCTATGGTGTAGATGGTCAATTTGGCTATCGTTTATGGGATCCGGAAAGTCTATCAGTAATCCGTAGTAGTGATGTTGTCTTCAATGAGACCAAGATGCATAGGCAGCCAACGAAAGAGGTTGAATTCCGGAAAGTGACGTTTTACGATGTATCACCTCCTGTACAGATAGCTCCAGAGCCAATTACTACACAGGCTAGCACAAGCTCTGATCAGCCGAGGAGATCTCAAAGAGTCTCACATCCGCCAGAACGGTTTGTTCCAGGCATGGACTTTGTGTTGCTGACAGATAGTGGTGAGCCTTCTTGTTACAAAGAGGCTATGCTAGCCAATGATAAGGTGCAGTGGGAACATGCTATGAAGAGGGAGCTACCCAGTATTGCAAAGAACAAAACATGGGAACTTGTTCCATTGCCAAAAGGTAGGAAAGCTTTGCCTTGTAAATGGGTTTACAAGAAGAAGATTGCATCCAATGTTGAGAATTACAAAGCTCGTGTAGTGGCCAAAGGTTTCAAGCAAGAATATGGGGTAGATTTCCAGGAAATCTTTTCTCCAGTGGTCAAGATGACGACACTAAGAATGTTGCTTGCTTTGGTTGCCACTGAAGATATGAAGCTTGATCAAATGGATGTCATTACAGCTTTCTTACATGGTGATCTTGAGGAAGAGATTTATATGCAGCAACCTGAAGGGTTTGTGCTCAAGGGCAAGGAACATTTGGTCTGTAAGCTTATGAAAAGTCTCTATGGCTTGAAGCAATCATCTAGACAATGGTATCAAAAGTTTGATGCATTTATACGTTCTCTAGGCTACAAGCGCAGTAATGAGGATCCATGTCTTTACATGAAAAGACAACCAAATGGACAACTTATTATGCTTATCCTTTATGTAGATGACATGCTTATTGCTGGTCGAGTCTAAGAAGGAAATTGCTGACTTGAAAACCAAGATGAAAAGTCAATTCAACATGAAAGATTTGGCTGAAGCCAATCACATTTTGGGTATGCTCATTACTCGTGATCGTAAGAAGAGGTTGTTGTACCTTTCTCAAAAAGAGTATGTGCACAAGGTTCTTGATCATTTCAACATGTAGAAGGGGAAGGCCTTGAGTACTCCATTGCCTGCATATTTGAAACCTAGCAAGAACGATTGTCCCAAATCTGCTGAGGAAAAAGCTGCGATGGCTAAAATTCCTTATGCTTCAGCTTGTGGTAGTCTCATGTATGCCATGGTGGCTACAAGACCTGACATTGCACATGCAGTGGGAGTTGTCAGCAGATTTATGTCTAACCTTGGTAAAAGGCATTGGGATGCTGTCAAGTCGATTCTCAGATACTTGAGTGGCACTGCAGATAGACAATTATGCTATGGTCGTGGAGAGTCATCCATTCAAGGATTCGTAGACAGTGACTATGTAGGCTGTGTTGACAGTCCCAAATCAACAACAGGTTGGATTTACACATTTGCTGGTTCTGCTATTTCTTGGAGATCTTTCTTCAAGATTGTACATCCATTTCTACGATAGAGTTAGAGTACGTTGCATTGAGTGAAGCATGCAAAGAAGCTATTTGGCTTGCTCGCCTAGTGAAAGATCTTGGATTGGAGCAGTGTACACCAGTTCTTCATTGTGACAGTCAAAGTGCTATTGCCTTGGCTAACAATCCAGTGTTTCATTCCAGAACGAAACACATTGATGTGCGCTATCACTTCAGTTGTGAATGCCTGGCAAACAAGAGCCTTGATTTAGTGAAGATTCTTACATCAGAGAACACAACGGATGCACTCACTAAGAGTCTCTCCAGACATCAGTTTCAACACTGTCGTGAGTTGATGGGCATTGGGTGAAGAGTGGTGCTCTTCCATTTTTATAGTCTCCCACATTGGTCATCAAGTGGGAGAATGTTAGGTTTAATGGCCATGTGGCCGACCGCCCATCACTAACTGCCGGTAACCCTAAGTGTACAGCTATACACTTGTGTGAGGCACTAACACTAAGTACAATGTGTATTGTGCCTTAGTGCATAAGATAAGAGAAGAAAGAAAGGGGACATACAGTATGTTGGCTCTCCCCCCTTCAACCTGTGTGTGGCTATGGTGGTCTGTGCGTGAGTGTGTGCGTGTGTATTCTTCTTCCGTTGTGCTCCAAGCTCCTCCCCATCACTTGGGCCATTTGCGTAATAATGGAGATGATGCGTCTCCTGCTTGCATGATACATGGAGCCACTGTTTTCCCAACCCATTGCGAACAGCACGGCACAGGTTACTCCTGTAAATTTCATAAGCTCTGTATGCCAAAAGAAAGCAAAAATGAGGGGTAGCACCAATACGAAAGAGAAATCCTCCAGGGGGGGCTCTCAGAGGCTTGCCTGGGCTTCTTCACGAAGAGGAGACCGCCTCTCACATGGCACCTGCTAACTCCGTGCCACAAGGGGTGTGTGGTTTACACAGAAATCGCAGTTGACCTGGGAGAGGGAGAGAGAGTGAGAGTGTTGGTAGTGGCTCTGAGAGAGAAAAAAAAGGAGAGATGAGCACTAGATGGGTGCATGTACAGAAAAAGAGAGAGACAAAGGGGTGCAAGTGGAAAAAGAAAAAATAACTGGTGATGCTAACGCATGCAAACAGCTGCCCAGGGTGAGGGAGTTGAGTGGAGTGTGACCACTATATCTCGAGTTTGAGTGGCACCATGTGTGCAGGAGTTGGCATGCACAGCTAGAGTGGCATAGAGAGAGGTGAGTGGAATGATGGTATGCACTGCTTGTTGGTCGGGAGGTGATAAGCCAAACAAAAGGGTGGGTGAGCACCACACGGCCCTATAGTTTGCATGCACCCAGGGCAAGAGTTGGCGTTCTGCACGCCAAGAATAGAAATAAAAGAATATTAACTGCCGCTGCTGCGCGTGGCCAGGTGTGTGCTCCATATGCTTCCAAACTGGCAGTCCAGTGGTAGGTAAGTTGCCGGCGCATCCTACTGGATGAGAGTGAATAGTTCTGCTCTTACCTCACGTGGTCCCCATGTGGCCCGGTCTGATAATGGAGTCTCTAATATCGGCTCTGAAGCTGCCACCGGAAGGAGGATAGGAAGAGCGTGCAGGCGGTGCTGATGGAGATCTTCTTAGCCAGTTCGGCATGTGTGTGTACATGTGTGTGTTCCATAAACACAGTATTAGCCAGCCCAAGTGCAAAAATGAGATGTGCCATTGCTTCATGTTAGCTGCCAACTCCATTGTCGCTACAAGGGTGCAATTGGAGTAACAACATGGGAATTGTGATGATGCAGTATGCCTTTGCGATGTATTTGCGCACAGAGTTGTGCCTCTTCTTTTGATTGAGCCTAAAGCTCACGCTCTTTTTTCACGATAATTGTGTCGCCTATGTCGGGGAGGTAGCATTGATTGTTAAGAGAGAATCTTGGTTCTTCTAATTACTTCCTCAAAACTCCACCATTCAAAAATCTCGTTCATTGTCTCCTGTTTCTTTAAATCTCTATGCATAGACTATGTATTATAATTATATATGGGATATGCTTAATACATTGTAAGTAAACGATTAAACAAGTTAATTCTATTGAGTTTCATACTTAATTTTTCTTCAATCGTCTTTTAATTGCATGATAATTCATGTTGATTATTTTATTTTATTTTTAAACTTCAAGCAAGGTTTGTTTTAATTGAATTATATAACGATGTTTATGTACTTGTCAAAATAAAAATTTCATACCAATGATACCAATAAGATAAGTAAGGTAAACTTAGTTGTGGGATTGATTGGTCATGAATCTCCTCGCATCCTTGTATCTAGCACTATCAGGAGCCTTTTAATCTGGCTCTGATATCACTGCTACAAACGGAAACATGGCTGCCCTGCAAAATACCCAAGATAACACAATATCTAGCATAAACTGACAAATCTGCATACCTGGAAATTCCCATAGCACATAAACCACGACGTATGCAAACAGAGAGAGATTGAGAGCAAGACATAGCAAAAGAGAACACGTGTAGGCGCACCTCCTAGAGTGGAGTGCTACACCAACACGACGAGAGAGAAGAGAGGAGAGGAGAGAAGAATACATAGACACTGGGTGTAATCTCCCCCCGTGCAAGAGTGAGCATTTCCCTCTTGCACGTATTTATTTATAGATTTCTTGAATAATAAAATATCAATTCTATAACAGTCTATAACTTGCACAAAAAGTGTTGAAAATGAATTCTGAAAGCTGCCCAGAGTTGCTTGAGTGATAAGGAGTATGTGGGATAAAAGTCACTTCATTTTGCCAGAAAAAACATCATACGCCTAGAGACCAAATTTCATTCAATTTGGATCACTTTTGGCTTATCTAACCTCCCCGGGAAGTTGCAAGCAACCAAACAACAAAAGGAGTGATAAACCTGTCAAAGTGTCAGAATCCATAACTAAGACTTGGAGTGGTTAGAGTACATCAAAAAGAGTCTACAATTAAAGTCTAGAGAAAATCTGATTCATTAAACATCATACGCGTGTGAAGTCTCCACCAGGCACAGCTTGACTATTTTGGCCATAACTTGAGCTCCCGATATCGGATTCAGAATTTTTTTTAATGTTAAAATGAACAACATTCTGTTGACCCTTGAAAAAAAATCAAAGTCCCTTGGGGTCATTCATTGTTGGTAAACGCTAAAAAGAAATATTGTTTAAGGCCTCAAAATGCATCTGGAAGTTTGAGAGACAATTTGAGAGAATTGTAAGAAAACGGTAACGGTTTTGGACATAGTTTTGACTTTTTTCTAACCAAAGCACTTGAACACATTGGAGTAAGTATGCTTGTATCAAGCTAGAGCTATTAAGCCCAGAAATCATGTCTACTTTAGATTCAAACTCATATTACACAAGACTCGGAATCCCAACGATAGGGCAAAAATAGAGGAACATCCGCCCATAATGAATCTTCCAAACTTGCAGTTGATACAGACCAATTATGTTGAGATCAACCAATTTTGTTGATACGTTGACGGTAGTGAGGTCAACCTTTACAGATGCTCAGAGCCATACCCAGAAGAGCTGACGGATTACAAGCTCTTGTATGTCTATACATACGGAGTCAACTGTCAATGGAAATCTATAGTCGTTGACAAGTATGGATGAGAATATAGAGCGATATAAGAAGCACAATTCCATGGACTACATTAGAAATAGATGGATATTTGGTCAATGAAGGGCCACAGATACCTCCACCAAGCACGATAATTCCTACGAGAATTACAAAGAGGGAGCCATCTTAATGAGAGATGAAATGATCACAAAGATGGCATACATGCCTCCTCAAGTGAATCTCCCTAATAGAACAATCTCCGACAGAACGACCAATCCCTTCAAAGAACAACCTAAGCATAGTAGAAGGCCTAAATCAAGAGAAGGATTGGGAGAGTCTATGATTAGAGTTGTAGACAATTGGTGAGTTAGACCATCCCAAGTCCAAAAATGGGTAAGCAAAAAATACTCCGAAGATAAAGATTCGGGAGATCACGTAGCGGCTCTCAGAAGAATAATTAGAGTAGAGAAAGTTTTGGGTTTTGTGACACAGTTTGCGGGATTCGGACAGACTCTAGAAGATGACACTACTACATGGTTCGACTCAGTGGAAAGACGAGATTTTGAGACTCTAGACGAGCTGTTTGAAGAATTCATCGAAGAATTCTCACACAAAGGCATAGCTCACAATACGATCTCGCAAATTCACAAATTTAAGCAAAAAGAGGGTGAATCAGTAGGCAACTTAGAGGCATTACGGCTCAAGAGATACGTCAACATTGTCCGAGAGCGGAACTACCTACATAGGCATAGTTGATGCTGCTCTTTATCCAAGGAATGAGACATGTGGGTCTTCAAAAGTATTTGCATATGATAAGGAGAATAATGCTAATGAGTTGATCAAAAAATCTCTCTATCTGGTGGATAACTGTGAGGAATATAAAGAAAATGATTATAAGAGTCAAGAGGACGAGACATCCTCTTAGCACAGTGATTCACAGATGAGTGAGTCCATTGTGAAACCAGCGGCACCTATTGATTAAGAAAAGTTTATTAACAAAATGCTCAAGAGGTTAACTCCTCCTATAAGGTCTAATCCAAGGGAGCCTAAGTGGTGCAAAATTGAGAGAAAATGGACAAATCATACGAGGGAAGAGTGCTACTTTAGCATGGAATATGATAGAGGGAGGTATGTACAACCTACTCCAGTAGCACCTACTCCACCTAGGTACGTTATGGGGAATGCACCAGGACCAGTAGGAGTTTCAAGTCCACAGCCTTTTTGAGGACAACAACCTCCACTGCCATGTGTTAGAATGCTTGTAGACATGTGATACACACTGATGATGGAAGCATCTAATAAGCAAGTGCTAGTACCAACTACAATGTATTATGACAACCAAAGAAGGTACTTCCCTTCGAAGCAACAAAAGATGGGAGAAACACATGGAGTGATGAGGCCGGTACATCAACCACCTCCTGCGTTTTGATGTGAAGAAAGAAGGTATGATATGGAAAAAAGGACATTGTGGTTCATTGTGAATAGAGGCTTAGCTAGGTCAGAGCTAGTTTATAGCCAGGAGGAGTTGCAGAAAGGAAGCTCTTCAACTAGAGATAAATTGTGACAAAAGCTGTGACAACCACTTGGTCAAACAATGTCCTCAGATGAAGATTACTGAAGTAAATGCCTTTTGTCTCAATTGTGGCGTCATTCACTTGATCCCCGATTGTCCAAAAAAACCAAACCAAGTCATAAATATCACAATCAACGTATTAGGTATCGGTCATCTACCCAGTAGCTCAAAAAACAAAAACTCCATACCAGTTCAAGTAGTTTTTACTAGAGTGCAAGCTCAAAAGGAAGCTAATGAGAACCCAGAGACAGAGAAAATAGAAACTAACATGAGTCCAGATACAGGTGAACCAAAGACCGACGCACCTAGTCAAAAAAGTAAGAGCAAATGAAATAGTTGGAAAGCTAGAAAGGCTAGGATGAAGGCACGTAGAGAACGAGAGCAGAACTCCCTAGCTGAGGAGCTTACCCCAAGCTAAAGAAAATATAAGACAACATGACGAAAGGGTTGCACCCTCTCTTATGCTGATGTTTCAACCTCCAAAAGAACCATCCACAGAGGAGAAACCAAGAAGTGTTCGTTCAAGAGGATCGGTGTTGGTTGAGAAGGTTAATGAGCCATTAGATGCCCTCTTGAGGCTGCCATGCTGGATCTCAAATGAATCTAGAACAAAGTTACCAGGGAACAAAAGTTTGGGGCCTTAGAACTCCGGAACGGCCTTCCGGCCGGCTATTTTTTTCGAAACGGATCGAAACAGATCGGAATGGATAGGCATTCCGGCTAGAACCTGTCACCGGAACAAAAAGCATGGAACAGGTCGGAACAGGTCGGAACGGGTCGGAACGGCCGGAACGTCCCCAACGGCCATAAACATCAGATTTTGAGTTTGAAAAAAATAGCAGTTAGGGCTAGCCAACGGCCATTTTCAGCAAGAAAAAACTTATATAATGCCCCCCTCTTCCCCCATTCTTCACACGTTCATCAAGCCTCAAGGCCCATTCTCCCTTGCTTGCTCTCAACTCTCAAGCCAAGCTCATTCTCCCTTGCTTGCTCTCAACTCTCAAGCCATAGTGAGACGCCGCGGCATGCCTCGAGGCTCAAGCTCTCAACCTCTCTCTCTCTTGGGCTAACTTCTAAGTTCTAACCCTCAAGGCTCAAGGCTCAAGGCTCAAGCTCTCACGGAATCAAGCAGCAAGCCTCTCTCTCTCAAGCCCTCTCTCTCTCTCAAAGTTCAAGATCAATCTCTCTCTCTTTCACGGATAATCCATCATCCATGCCCTCTTCTTCTCGTACAACCCCCTCCGTTCATGCGGGCAACACTCAAAAGGCGAAGGAATGGTCGTGATGGGATGAAGTGACCTCGGAGGGCACCTTGTCGGCGGCGAGAGGTTCTCGTGCATGGGCATGCAAGCTATGCTCTTACACGCAGAAAGGGGGGCATGACAAAGTGAGGCCACACTTTCTTCGAGTGTCGGGACATGAGGTGAGATTTTGTGCCAACCTAACCATCAAGAAGAGGAAGAAGCTCGAGGACAAGGATCGGCAATTCAACCATAAAGCCAAGGCCGAATGCAAAGGTATTGATCCAAAGACCCTCATTTCCCTTCTTCCTCTCTACCCGGTGTAGGTGTTGGTGCATCTTCACAAGGTCCAATTCATCGCCAAAAGACCCTTGCCACCTCTTGGGACCTAAAGAAGAAGGAAGAGGTGGATGCGGCCGTGGCCCGATTCTTCTATCACGACCATATCCCATTTGTCGCAGCGAGGTATGTTCATTGTTTTATGATTTATCAATCTTCTCTCTCATTTCTTTCATTATCGTCGTTTCCACCTTTTTGATACTAACCTCTTCTATGTTTGATCGAAATAGGTCGGAGTATTGGAAATTCATGGTGAAACGGATAGGAGAGTATGGAACCGGCTATGTGCGGCACGCCATCTTTAGAGGCTCTCCAAACCACTTTGCTCGATCGAGAGAAGGCTATCGTGGAGCAAGCAACCCTCAATATTCAGCGTCTTTGGGCAAAACATGGCATTTCCTTCATTGCCGAAGGATGGAGCGATACAAGGAAGAGATCTATCCATGGTCGCGTCGCATACTCGAGTGGAGAGATGTACTTTGTGCACTCTCATGATGCCACCGAGAGTGGAAAGTCCGCCGATGTCCTCTCTGCAGAGTGGACAACGGCCATAGAAACCATCGGTGAGCAACACGTGGTGGCCTTTGTCACAGATGGGGAGGCATCAAACAGGGCAGCAACAGCTATTATAGAGGGCCACTATCCGCATGTGACAGTGTGCTTTTGCATGGCACACTGCTTGAACAACCTTCTAAAAGACATCTGCAAGCTAGACTGGATTGCTCCAATCATTGCTGACGCAGTGAACATTGTTACTTTCATCAACAATCATGACTTGGTTCGGAGTGAGTACCTCAAGAGGTTGGGCAGCAAAGTGCTTCTAAAGTATTTAGACACCCGCTTTGCATTCAACTTTCTTCTTGTGCGCAGGCTGTCTGAATGTCAAAATGCGGTCCAACAGGTCTTTATCAGTGATGAGTTCACCACCTCCCCCTATGCAAAGACAGTTGCAGGGATTTTTTGCAAGGATAAGGCAGAGGATCTTGAGTTATGGAAGGAGCTCAAGAGTCTAGACAAAAAGGTAAAACCGGTGGTTCATTTGCTTCGAGTTCTGGATGGCATGGATCCTTGCATTGGCAAGATTTATGAGGCAATGGACCGCATGATTGAGAAGCTTGCACAGCTTGAGCCGAATGCAGAGCGATATGAGGAGATCCATGTGCTTTGCAGCTTGAGGTGGAATTCATATGCCTCTCCTTTACACGGGGCATCGTACATGGTGGATCCAGAGTTCCAAGGTGTAGGGCAAGAGACAGATAGGGAAGTCATGAACCAATTTACAGAGATCTTAAACAAGATGTTTCTAAATAGAGATGGGCGACGCATTGTCAGAGATCAGTTGAGACAGTACAGAGAGATGCGGGAGTCATTTGGCACTCCAGATGCTCAATTGATCGCAGGAAGATAGGTTCAGTGCTATGGTGGGAGGACTATGGCTATGATGGCCCTGAGCTTCAAAGATTGGCGATCCGTATTCTCATCCAGTCAGTTAGTACCTCATGCTTGGATCAATTGTGGAGTACCTTTAGCCACATTGCTTCTAAGAAGAGGAATCGGCTTGGAGTGGAGAAGGCTAATGATCTTGTCTTCGTCAGCATAAATTTGAAAATGCTTTGCAAGAGTACAGACAAACAGACAGATCCTTTTACACAGTGGGAGATGGATCAAGAGGATCCTCAGGCAGGTGGAGATGCACATCCACCAACACCAGGTACTTCATCTGTGGCTGTGACCTAGACCTCGATGATGAGGAATGGGAGGATGTGCATGATTTATAGCCGGCTACTATGGATTGGGAGGCCTCTCAAGCTAGTGGCTCTTGAGTCTTGAGTCTTTGCTATTTATCCTTACCTTTTTGTATGGTTGCTTGAGCCTTGCCCTCTTTGCCATTTGTAGCTACTAGCATCTTTATGGTATTTGTCACCTTCAATCTTTTGGTATTGTGGTCACTAGAGTTTGGTTTGTCCCCCTTTGGTTTTTTTGTAGCACCTTGAAGACCCTTGAGGCTTGTTACTATGTTAGCCATAATTAATTCCAAAGTGTTATCTCTGACTACTACTCTTGCAATTATTTGAGAGCATTGTGTATGGGCATTGTGTTTGCTCATTGTTGTATATGTGTTATGTACTCTGGGTGCCGCACATCCCAATCAAGTCATAATAAGGTTAAATGGTCTTCGAATCGTGTTTTTTGTGGGTATTAGAGTCAAAGGACTCTAGTACTACTTGTATTCAAACACATAACCCACAAAAAAAAAATTGGGCGTTTTTTTAGCCTCCCGTTCCGGGCCCATTCCCGTTCTCCCGGTCCACAGGGAGGCCCATTGCCGTTCCCGTTCCGTGTTCTAGGTAACTCTGATCTAGAAGTGGAATCGTATTGGGGAGACAAAGGATCTATACAGTCTATGGGTAGTCAACCCCATTCGCTAAGAACACTACCGTCCTATACGGGAGAGCACGAGGCCAAGTCATATGTTATTGTAGTCCCATCACAAAGACTATCTTCCAACAAGGTCATCAATTCAAAAGGGCTGCTAGACATTTTGTCAACACCAGTCACTTGTACAATAATGTTAGCCGAGTTGCTCATAATAAGACCAAACATGTGGATTACTGTGGGAAAATGCCTAGAGAAATTTGGCATAAAAAACCGAATGACTCAAATTGAGGAAGGGATCAAAAAGCTTGAAATGCCTTAGTTAAATACTACGCTAGTGCCATTGAAGAAGGTAGGTGAGTATTATGAGGGAGAAGATGGGAACACAACCATTTATGTGGAATTCCAAGGTGTATAAACCATGGCAATCCTTGACAGCGGAGCTGGTGTTGCCATCGCAACAAAAGAGATCTGGAAACAAAGGGGAAAGCCAGCAGTGAGGGCTACTAGATTGAAATTGTAGCTTGTAGATGGACACATGGAAAAGCCCATAGGACTGGTAGAACAAGTAGTTGTCACTTCTTGTGGCATTGAGTATGAGCATACCTTTGCTATTGTTGATTTCATAGGAAGAACAATTACGACATAATATTGGGAAGACCATTCATATGTCAATTGAAAATGGTCCAAGATTGGGGTTATGACCATATGTAACTTAGACACATGGAAACCACTACAAGGATAAACTTGAAAGACCATAGTTACCAGGACGTGAATTGAACCCCTGTGGAGGAATTTGATTTTGCTACTATAGTAGTATCAGAACTTCCAACATGGTTGGGTAAGCCTGAAGAACTGTGCATGTGTGGAGCTTCGCATTGCAAAAGATTAAAGCGAGAGGAATGCATCCTAGAAAGGGAAATTGAAGATAAGGATTATATCCCATAACCATTTCCTAAAGAAGCTTTAGAGCCACTCAAATGGAAACACATCTTGGCTACTCTGGATGTGTGCGCTATTCAAGACTACCCAAAAACAAAATTTTTGTGATAAAAATGGCTTGGATGGTGTTCCTTACTTTCCAATGAGTGTGATCCAGGAAAACAAAGACGAAGAAGGAGACGAGTTCTATGACTTCGTAGAACACTTGGACGCTTCAAGAAGATGTTGCTGACAATGAAAATCCAGACAACCCAGTAGGTGACATGAACGACACTTTAACTAATGCACGATTTTTTGATTGTCTAGATCAAAGACCCAACAAACAACCAAGGTCACCGCTCTCTACAAGAATAAAGTGTATCATAAGTGGATTCCAAAATCCCAGATGCTGATGCAACCGCAACAAGCATCCTCATACATGGATCCTATCTAGGAGGAAAAGAATCAGCCAAGAAGAACACAACCATATCAATGTGCTAACAACGCTCTAATCAATTGGCTAGACAAGTTATTTCAGAAACAGCAATCCAAGAGCAAATAGATAGCAACTTTCCATAACCAGCCAAACCACAAAAGGAAAGTGCTAGCATTCAACCTTGTTGCAGATAGTAGCGACAATGATGATTCTTATGACACCCCCTACCAGAAACTTAGGTCATCACTATCACTAGCAGATTCACAAAAAACTATGGAAGGCCAAAAGCAAAGAACAACAAGTCAAAGCCAAAAAGTTTGACAAATTTGGATACCAAGAGGTATCTCGGCCAAAAACAGGTATGGATCAAGAAGATGAAGATCTTTGATGAAAAATCACAAGATCCAACACCAAAAGAAACACAATCGATGTGTGTGAGAACGGCTAACAAAATCACAAAGTTGCAATCTTTTGCAACTCATATTTAGGTTCCAAAGATATTGATTTAAGCACAAAGAGGTCGGGAGTTTATTTGAATCCTGACATGGTTAAAGTATCAACTCCCAAAGTCTGAATCCCGTCCCCAACCAAGCGTACAAGGGCTAAAGCAAAGACCGTGACTAACTCACACAAAGACAAGGTGTATCCCAAAGAAGTCTCTTCAAACAAAAACAAAGCAGGGACAAGTATGGATTCCCAAATGAGCAACATCAACGAGACAACCAATAATCACAAAGAAGTGGATACCAAAGGAAACCAATAAAACTAATGTCACTGCACCGCCGCTCGAATTCTTTCAATTCCTCCTACGATTATAGTATAGTTAGTAGAGATCACGTTGCTTACTTCACCACTACATGCTGCACAAGGCTTACAGAACAAGAGATGAAGTGAATGCACAGGAAAATCTCGGAATCAAAATAACCAGAGGCAACCAAAGAGGAAGTCCAAATCTCTCTACAACCTTCAATCAACAAAACTGCACAGGAGCTTCAAAGACCATCACATTGCTTAGAATAGGAAGCCTCGCCAGCAAATTGCTTATACCCACATCTTGCACAACATAAATTTTTTATGTGCATTGACTGTGTATGCATAATAGGGCTATATTACAAGGCCTGCATTGGCACAATTTTTTAATGCCCAAGCACAACACATATCCTTGGCAACACCCTGTCGTCTAGGAGGGCTCCAAATAGGAGGGGGGGAGGCATTCTAAATGGGGACCTAATACTATGAATATTAGAGGGAAATGTTTTGTGAGCTATATTGAATTTTTGTGTTTGATTGTGATATTTTTTTGACAAAATTCAGTGTATATGCCCTCATAATAGCATTATAGGAGAAGTACAGGAACAAAAGCCATATATGAGCCCTTGGGGACATGTGTACAATGTACATAGCGTTCAAAATTTTATTCAAATGATTTTTCTTTTTGCTAAGTTGATTTTTGATTTTATCTAGTTATTTTTTTAGCTTTTTTATTTAAAAAAAAGGAAAAAATCTATAATCCAGATGAAGAAAAGACTCAAGAGATGCCTGAGTAGTACAAAGAGAAGAAGGTATAGGGAATTGATAAAACTTCACAAGGCATGTCTCAAAAGCCACGTGCACAAGGATGTAATGTTAGAGGTAAGAAAAGAATGATGATCAATATTCGACAACAATATGACTTGATACATGACTTAATTAAAGCCCGACAAACCCCAGTTAATTCCCCAAGTTAGTCACTTGCTTCAAAAGGTCCTTATTCGACATCATTCGTGATAGATGACCATCTATGAGCTATCATTGTCCATTTGTCTCCAAAGCTCATATACATGATGTACAGGGTATGTAGATGTCTATCATGGCTTCAGATTTGAAAAAATTGCATTGCTGGCTAGGGGTTAGACTTTTATCCCTCTTTTTTCCCCCTAGCTTGTATTCTCTACTCATAGCCCACCCAGTGACAAAGTTTGTTGGCTTGATTTGAACTTGTATTCAACACTTTTTGGATTTTAGTCTTGAAAACTCCTGATGGGCATTCTGGCACCTTCTGGCTGCCAAAACTTGTATGAACCTATGATGATAACCAGGATTTTGCTTGACCCCTGGTTGCTCTTGCAGACATCTATCATGATAGATGACTGAACTCTCATTTTTTCCCTTTTTGTTCTTGTCAGTATTGTTAGTCCCTTTTGTTTGCTACCCTTCATCAAGTCACCTACAAGATAGAAGATTTACAATATAAAGATCTACTTCCTGTATATGGCCTTGTAGTTCATGAAGTGTCTGATAGGGAACTTTACACTTGATAGGTGCTTTCATTTAGTCGCATCACCAACTTTCTTTGTCCTTGTAGACCATCCTAGAGTTTTATGACCATTCTCAGTCATTTTTTTCCCCTGAAGTAGTATAATGATTTACACAGCACACAAACTCTAACAGTGGAGAATGCGACTTTGATCACCTTGATGCAGGAACAAAGGAGTCACCAATGAAGAGAGTAGACACAAGTGGTAGACAAAACAACCTTTGCATGGCTACATATCTTGTCCTTGATGAGGTGGATCGAATGATGGAAATGGGTTTTGAACCTCAAATCAGAAAAATTATCTTCCAACTTCGGCCTGACAGACAGACTTTGTATTGGAGTGCAACATGGCCTAAAGAAGTTGAAGGTTTAACCAGACAATTTCTACAGAATCCTTAGAAAGTTGTCATTGGTTCACAAGATCTGAAAGCCAATCATTCAAATCTACAGATTGTAGAAGTTATTTCTGAAAATGAGAAATACTCAAAGTGGTAGATTTATTGGAGTGAATGATGGGTGGAAGTAGAGTGATCGTATTTATGGAAACAAAAAGAGATCTGGCAATAGCCCTATAATGACAACAACAGATCTTACAGCTCGGGGCTTGGATGTAAAGGATATAAAGTTCGTCATCAATTATGACTTTCATGGATCATAGTTCTTGTTGTGGTTTGACAAAGTACAAGTAGTGGAGCACAAACAAAAGCAAGAACGACAACAAAAGACCGCACCGACAGGTCATGTCAGGGACGACATGAATTCGGAGGGGAGAGTGTTGACCCATGAGTCAACATTACGACATAATCAACAAATCCTTATTTTTTGAGAGTCATGAAATGCATCAGATTATGGTTATAAACATCATTTGTAATGAGTAGCTATTCTAGTTGCAGAAGTCGGGGTGCAATGGCACTTCCAAATTGTAAATACAAAGCCATTTTACCCCTTGAAGTCTATTTTAGGTTTAACCTATGGTAGCCTTAGTATATAAGATACCTAGGTCATTTTGTAAGAAAAACTTTATCATAATCTAGTTTTTGAGTTGCCGTCGACTGTGTGTGAGAGAGAGAATGTGAGCTTCATCCTCACGCAACTCCTTGATCGCTCATTGCATTGGAGATTCGACTACACCATTGTGTTAGGCTTGGCGAGAGCTACGCAACAACGCCAAGCATTCCTTGCAAAACAGAGCATTTAAGTGTAGAGGCTTTGGGACATGTGTATCCTAGTGAGGGGATGGTGTTCCTTAAGTTTTGTTTCTGGTATGCTTTGGTGAGTTTCCTTCTGTTTGTGTGTGTGGGTTGGGTGGTGTAATTGAGAGTAGTGAGATTCTTGATTGTGGTTTAGTTGGCCTTCCAGAGTGTTTCTTGATAGATTTGCAGGTTGATCAAGATCACTAATCAACTACTGCAACTCACAATAGAGGCGTCCAAGGTACCTGAGAAAGAGTTAGCTAACTAGGCATCCTCTAAACATCACTTCAAAGAAATTCCTGAAATACTCTTTGAAGCTCAAATTAAGTGCAACTAGTCTTTGCCACAAGGATGGATCCATACTACTTCATACTGTCATAAACTGGCAAGAGCTTTCATAGCCAGAGGCAAAAGAACCTTGTATGACCCTGACACGAAGACCTAGAATGCACTTACTCCGTATGAGTTTGAAATGATAGGAAGGACCAATTGAAACAAGAAGATTTGTACCGACTTATTCAGAAAGAAAATGTTGGTCCAAGTGTGCAAGAGCCATTCAGAGTCTTGTACAAACCTCCAAAGAAGAAGCCACCAGATAAGAAGAAGCGAGTCTAATTGATCGACACTAGTTGACTGCTCACTGTTTTCTAAAAAATTTGGTATACACTAAAATTCAAGAAAAGGGGAAAGGAATGTAAACGGTGGGAACAGATGCCAAACAAGGGCTCCTAAGTTGGTAATTACCAGAACTAGTTACTGGGGTAATTGGCACATGGAACAATCAGTTAGAGAGCCAATGAAAAGCTATAAATAGGGCTCACTACTTCATTTTCGAGATCCGTGATCTTGATCCCAAAACCACGACACATTCATTAGCTTAGAGCTCTTTGCACTCTTGCGATTCTCATTAAGACGAGAGCATACTTGCCTCACTGAATGTACTTGTATAGACTGATCTGACTTAAATATACATTCCAGCTTTAGTTCCCAGTTCCAGTGTCTATTTCCATTTCTAGTTATAGTGTTCATTGTTATTTCCAGTTCCAGTCTTATGTTTCATTTCCAGTGTTGTCCAATCTAAAGTCTCATACTTGATCTGAACTAACTCTAACATACCAACTTGGAATAGTTGACTGAAAGTGTCCAACACATTCCACAGACATACACACATCAAAGCCAAATTATGCGGAGCATGTCATAAACATTGGAAAGAAGAGAATCACCTTATGCATTTGCTCAGAGCAACACACAAAGAAAGCTTTTACTCAGAAAATTGCATTCAAAATGAATTGCAAGAAATGGGGACTGCATCGAGAAGACGATGGCAGCATGGCGCACACAATTGCGTCTGGCACACGCATGGCAGAGCCGCCACCCAGGATCTTGCCAAGCTGCGAGCGCACCAAAAAGAAGGTGGCGAGAGAAAGAAAGAAAGAGAGAGAGAAATACAATTTTTCCACCCAATGTAGCTGACCCAAAACTCGACTCAACGCTAAGCCCTTCCAACATGGCAGACCAAAAAGCATGGCAATTTAGGTATGATTTTGTATGATGACAAATGTTATGTGACATACTCATATACCTGGCTCTATTGCATTTCCAATACATGGAATCTTTGAAGATTTCATTTGAAGTTGTCTCACTTGCGACTTTCAATGTAGCTGCTATGAAATACTTCAACCTCAAGATGTCACACTAATCATCAGGCTGAGCCACTCTGCCACGACGACCTGGTTGCTGTGTGCGCAAGTTTGTCCATATTAAGAAAAAGCTTCTGTTGTTGCCTCTCCCCTCGTACGTCGGTGTTCTTGCCATGCGCCACACCTGGAAATCTTCACAACAGCACTTGTCCACAGCCACCCATTTTCCTTTCCATTGACACAGGCTCCGAAGGCTTCCGTTGGCACCGTTGACTGTGTGCGTAGAAAGGCCCGCTTAACCCTTGCATGAAGGAGGGTTGAACCTATCCCATGAGGGTAAGAGGCCAACACTTTACCATCAAGCTATTGACCCTTGTTGTGTATAACAAGGAAAGATAACATACTTGTGTTGAAAGGAAAGATAGCATACTTGTGTTGAAAGGAAAACTAGAAGGAAAGGGAAAGCTTCAAACTTCAAGGAAGTAGCTTCACCCTTCCTTTTCACTTCTTGGAGGAAGACAAGTTTTCCTCCAAACATTCTTTTTTCCTCAAGGAGGTAGCTTCAAAGTGAACAAAAGCCTTACTAAAACGGGTTTTTGTGAAGAATCATCAAAGGTGTTCTTACAATGAACGACAAGTGAAGCGCTCAAATTCCCGCAAGGCGAGGTTCACATGCAACGTAAATCGCGGAGCATACAAAACACAAAGACCTCAATTTCTCAAGGTACAAGCTATCATTTTTTTTTCTCTCTTTGCATTATTGTGTGTTTACCATGGCCAGTGAGGATATCCCACCTACACATGTTTGATTTTGAGCACGTAGATCAAAATCCGGGCACCACGGGTGCTGCTGACACTAATATGCATAATGATGATGATCTAGGAGATCATGGGCTTGTAGGTATGGCTTCTTTCAAGACTTTGGAGCATCGCCAAATCGTACTTGAAAGCAACCTCTCTGCACTCAATGCAAATGTTACTAATCTTATGGAGTTACATGTGAAATTTATGAATTCACAGATGACTCAAGGAGCCACAAGTGGCAAGGTTCAAGGGAACCAAGCTCGCACGACTCAAAGAGTCCAAGAGACAAGTGCTGCAGAAGATGTAGAAGGTAGTAGTGCATTACTTAAGAATATCACCATTCCTGTGTTTCATGGGGAAGAGCGTGATCGCAACAAGGATGAGATCAATACGTTCTTACACAAATGGAATGATATTCATAGATCGAGACACACCCCGGATATAACGACGGTTGTGGAAACAAGTTTATCTCTTAAAGGCAAGGCCTATAAGTGGTGGATGACATTTCCAATAGATGCTCTTCCTCCGTCTTGGGCTACGTTTCAAGCTTCTTTCTCGAAAGAGTTTTTAGACTCCAATGAAGAAGATAATAATTGGTTAGCATGGGATGCATGCCGCATGTCTGGCCTCTCTCTCACACAGTACCTTTCAAAGTATTGGGAAATCATATAAAAACTAGAAGTTCAAGATGAATTCCAAAAGATACGGGGTTTTAATAGGGGTCTTGACAAAGACTATCGTCTTCATGTCAAGACCCAACATCCAAAAACTTTGGAAGAAGCCATTGGTCATGCCCAAAGATATGATGATGACCAAGAGACGAAAGGAAATGTTCCCTACTCTAAGAATACTTTTGCTAAGAGCAACGTGGCTAAGAGCCAATGGCGAGGTAGATCTCCCACATGTTCCAAGAAGAATAAGAGACAATCTACCTCTCCACGTCCACAAGAGGCTAAGAAGCCTAAGCAATCACGAGATACTCCACATGGGTCTCTCAGCACTGTTGATTTTGAGCGTGCAAAAGAAACACAATTTGTGTTTTAGATGTCTTTCAAACCAACATAACAAGAAAGATTGTCCTCTTTTGCAAAGAAAAGAAAAGATTGTCCTCTTTTGAAAAGATTGTCCTCTTTTCTTTTGCAAGGCAAAGAAAAGGCCATGCACACGGTGCAACACCTCACATTAGATGAGTGTCAATTTTTTGAAAGCTTTTCATTTGGAGCTTTATCACATAGTTTAGGTCTTTCTAAGTTGCATGCAACCACTAGAGTGTTCACTTAGATGTTTGTAAGATTTATCTATTTTTGCAAGTTTGATGCATGTACTCCAATCGCTTCACAACAACAACATTAGTGTATTAAAAAAAACTCGAACCCAACCCAAACTTCTATGTATGTCATTCTTGTAGAGAAACCTACAAGGCTTCAACAGAAAAAAGTACTATTTTTGCACATGTCAAAGTTAAATACCCAAAAGAATTTTTCACATGCTACAAGCACTACCATCAATTCAAATAAAGATTCCTCAAAAGCATTAATCTTTATGGTCCAAAATAGTACAAGGAAAAAAGCATGCCATCGAAGAGATTGTTTTACTGGGAAATGCCAAAATAAAGCCTCACAAAGTGTACAAATCACCCACCAGAATGTCAAAACAAATTGAGCAAACTACTAGGCATTTATTTTTTCTCTACTTCTTTGAAGGCGTAAACCGTCGGGGTTGATTCAAGATGAAAGTGAGATCTCTTTCACATAGTGTTGGTTGATGTATAATCATATGCTGTTTACCATCCAACCCAAGAATCTCTGTGTAGACAAAGTATAGGTGCTTACAAGCCCTATGTATCTACCTGCTAGATAGCCATGTTGCTTTGTGTATTGAATGTAAGCATTGATGACATCAGTGATGCATGCATCATACAAAGAAATTTTTTTGCTATCACCTTCTCTAGCAAGCCAAGATGCATGAATGATCTCTGACAAATTGGTACTAGGAATTTGAGCTTTTTCCCAAGGACTCATAGATATCCGCATTCCACCCAAAAAAAACTTTGAATTAGTGAAACAAAAAAATAGAGAAGTTCGTGGTGAGGCTCATGATTGTATCGTACTTCATTGTGTAAGCTACCCCAGTAAAATATCCTTGTCTCCCACCACTTGAACCATTTATCCAGTGACTTGATATTCTCACTTGCAACATTATCTTCCCACCATCTTCTAATTGCTTCTACTTGCTTCATTGCCAAACCCATTGCCCTTGAATTGTGCCAAGTCTCACACATGTCTTTGTGGATACCAAACTTTTCTTTGGCTATGTATTTTTTAGTATGTTTATGTAGACTTTGCTCCCAATGGAAGAGACAGGACCTTTCCCTTCCAATCATGACATTATTTGGCCCTTCATTGAAAATTGTACGCACGGCAGCCCAATTTTCTCCAGCCTCATCAGCCATAAATCTTGCAAAGTCTGCTGATGGATAACCTTCTTGAGCCAACAAATTATTAAGAGATCTCCAAAATAGGACTTGTGTGTCTGTATCCTCCTCTTTGGTGTCACAAACCGCTATAACCATTAATCCCTTCAAACTTAAAAAAATGACAAATCTTAGCTACAAAAAGTTTGCAAATGTGCAATAACAAAATGCTACAACACACCAAAAGACTACCTCAGATCATAGATAGAGCATGACATAGTTGCCCAATCTATTCTGTGTGTGTGATCAAAATGTACCCAAGCAGCACTCAAATCTCCATTTCCTCCTCGATGCATGCAATTGACAAGGTCTATACCAGACCTTGGACCTTTTGTTGACATCTTAAAGATGTAGCACTTATCATTTGGCCCACCTTGCCCAGGGAAATGACTTCCATGAAAGTAAGAAAAGTGACATGTTTTCTTCAAAAGCATAATGTGGTCAAACCCATCCCCAACAATCAACTCTTGTTGTCTTTTCTCAGTAGCTACCACTATCTTAAATCTGTCAAAAAAAGGCATAAATCAAAATAACCTTATAGTACTGAAAAATCTAAATGTTAAATGTTTTACCTTTGATTTTGAACTAGTGGAATCATTTCTTCCAATACATTTGAGAGCTCTGACTCCCCCATTTTTAGTTCATCTGAACCAACAATAGCGTCAACCAATAATTGTCTGGCAACAATCATCTGAACTCTTCTTGGTCCATTGCTTCTATCCACCTTCAAGACACTTGCAACCATCTTCCATATTCTCTCTATTTGGCTCTTGACGTACCTGCTTGAACTTCATGTAAATGATGACCTACGTGAATAATCAGTCTTGTAAGCTTCGGGTCTAAGGGCAAAATGTAGTACACTTTGCAAGAACAAGTACACTCACATAAAAAAACTTTTTTGCAATAATGACAAGTGATACGCAGGTTTTCGTCTTCACATAGAAGCCCTTTGCTGACTTGCTTATCTAGGTAACCATGAAAGAAGGATACATAAGCTTGGTGTTGTTCAAATAATAGGGACAAAGAACTTTGTGACAAATTAATGACCCCAAGCAATGACTAAGCCTAACAATACAATTTATGGACATGTTAGTTTTATGTGGCCTAGTTCAAAAATGACCATCAAATTTTTGCTCCATCCTTTTACAACCTTCTTCAATGGGAGGTAGCTCAAAGGCATTGTCACCATCATAAACCTGTGGAAGCTCGGTCACCTGTTTGATTTTCTTGCTATTGTTTATCAGGTGTTGTAGTCTAAAACATGTTTTGCTACCTAAAATCCAAGGAATGATGGATTTTTTTTGTTAAATCATGAATGTCATCATCATTGGACTCCAATCTTTGTTGTTTGTCAAATGGCTCAGTTTCCTCTTGCATTGATGGATTCTTTATCTCAAAACAATCTTCTTTTGCACATGGAAACTGACTGTTGATGCTGGTTATGCCTGGTTTAGCACCAAAATCACTCTCCTCACTATCTGTAATATAGAGCATATCACTAGAATGTTCAATGAAATACTCAGAAGAGAGAGAAGAGTCCAATAAAAAGTGCTCATTTCCGTCAATATCCCACTCCGAAGGGGTTTCAGTATACATTTTCTCCAACCCGATGTAAACTATTGCTTTCAAACATGTAAATTTGTAGTTTGGAGGAAGAAGACACTGTAGATAATATCTGTTGAGCAAGAGTTTGTTGTGTCGAAGCTCTACTTCCCTAGTGTGTGTCTCTTTTCCAAGTGTCCAAGAGAGAGTTACTCTATCCATCTCCATACCAAGACAAAGGGGGCAGTTGGTTTTCTAAACCTAATGAAAAGTTCTTGCAAAAATATAAAACATAATTTTCGTACTTAGAGAGCACAGATTAGTGACTGCCAGATAATAAATGCGGCGGCCGCTCATTGTTGCTTTATAATTAATGCCGACGGCTACAATCGTACTATAATATCCTCTCCTAGTTCTTTTATAATTAAAGCAATCATAATTAAATATTCTCTCTTCATTCATAACGTAAGGCAAAAACTTTATTTTTACGAGGTAAAAGAATCTCACAATCACTACTAAGGAATTGAAGGTATTCTTTCTCTAAAAATTTGAACTCATAAAAAGGAACTGGGGACGGCGGAGTTCAGAGAGTTCCTTAATAAAAAGGGACTGGGGACTGCGGAGTTTAGAGATGGTGGTCATCAGATCATCAGATTATCAGATAGTTTTTCTTAAAATTGTAGGTATACTAGATTGTAGGTATACTAGAAAATCCCTTAAATTTGAAGGTGGATTAAGTTTTTTTCAATAAGGGATTTATCTCAATATGGTGGTTATTTGTCTGCTACGCGGTGGCTCCCCTTGCTAGCCGATGTATCTGATCTCTTTATGTCTCCTTTTTGAGCTCCTTATGTCTCTATGATTCCCTGGCTCAGATGATGAGCAGGTCTAGATATCTTCTAATTTTTTGATTGATAATATAATCTTATTCACTTCTGCGAGTTCTGCTAAAAAAAGTCAAAATTTGCACAAAACCTAAGTTTTTTTGAAGACCTAAGGTTTCAAAGCTCTGCAATTCATGGCTGGAGCTCTGCAATTCATGGCTGAAGTTTAGCAGGTAGAACTTTATCTGCATTCCTTTCCTCCTCCATCTCTTCCTCCACGCCTCCACCCCACTCGCTGAGCACGCAATCCGTCCACACGCGCGGACGGATTGCGTGCTCAGCGAGTGGGGTGGAGCACAAGAAGATTTAGAAATTTTCTCATGTAGGAAAATGGAGTCTTTTCCAATGTTTTTCATACAATGAATAACATCATGAGCTTCTTCTCGAGAGGCATCGCATACCTAACTAGATAAGATTGGGGGCAAGGGACCACCAGCCCCCCCACCGGGTCGGTGGTCCCCTGCCCCCAACCGTACCTAGCTAGGTATGCGGTGCCTCCCTCACAGAAGCTCATGATGTTGAGGTAAGTCACAATGTGGTAATTATTGTGAGAATTTGTTCAAAACTTCTTGTGGAGGCGTGGAGGAAGAGATGGAGGAGGAGAGGAATGTGTGTTTTTTAATTTTTGCTTAATCGACTGGCTTAATCGACTGCTACAATCTGCACGTTGTCCGCACTCTGTCTGAGTACAAGCAGAAGCTTGCACGCTGTCCGAGAAAAAGTAGGAGGTTGAGGCTTGTTTGAGTACAAGCACGCTGTCCGTCTGCGCGCGCGCAAATGGATAGCGTGCTCGTGTTCTGGGTTTGCTGCAGCGCATGCTGAATGTGCTCACCAAATGCTCACTCAAATTTTCTCACTTAGCGTGCTCCTTTTCTGGCTTTGCTGCAGCGCATGGGTTTGTGCTCACCAAATACTCAAATGGTGAATGTGCTCATTCAGATCTGCTGCAACGCATGCTGAATGTGCTCACCATATGCTGTCGAAGGAGGATGCCTTCTTGGGTTACATCATCTGCATGTGTGCCTGCCCGAGTGTGAAGGATTGGCTTTTTGCTTAGAGACGCAGGGACAAGCAGTCATTGCATGTCCTCTGTAGTTATTGGTGGTAATATGGGAATGGAATCAATTGGTTATTACTCAGGAGTTGGCGAGTTGTGCAGGGCAAGGAGGGATGGGGCCTAGGTGTACGCGGCTACTGTTGGCAATGGCAGCCAACACAAAGAGAAGAATGTGCAGTTTCTCAAAGACAAAAAGGATAGCCAGAGATTAGGAAGGGATTCGAGTGTGACATGCTTCTTAGGCACCTAATTTTTGAACCCATTTGATGTAGATGGTGCCTCCTATTCCCGAGAGGATGGGTTTAGAACACGCTAATAGGCTATTTGTATGCGTGTTTGACTTCTGATTAAATATGTGTTAGTGCATGGAGTTTTCATTCTTGGCAGGTGGTTATATTGAAGGGGATACATGGTGGAAACGAGTGTATAGAAAGGCCAAAGTATGCAAAGAAACTTGCTCAACTCAAATCAGACCTAGGCATATTTTTCAAGTATGGATTTATCTAGAGTGCATATCATGCTCGTATAGCCTTTGCATATAGTCCTGATTCATGAGCCCCTAGTGGCTAGAGATCCATCCTCCCTCCATCCATCACAGTCACCATTCGTTGAGCACCCCAGATTGAGTCCTAGCATCAACTTATTAGATAGCTTTAGCTATAGTCTTTAAAATCACTTCAGCTTTTCCTTTTGATAGAGGAGATATCACAGATGTACACTAATTTGTCTCATCGGCCAAGTTTAGCCATTCAAAGATGTTCATAAAATCTCTCTCTCTCTCTCTCTCTCTCTCTCTCTCTCTCTCTCTCTCTCTCTCTCTCTCTCTCTCTCTCTCTATTTTTGCAAGCCATGGCTAGATCTCTCCCTCCTATTGTGTTTTTGTTGCAAGGCGACCCATCTCCACTTGGCTTCTCTCTTACATCGTCCACAATTTCCAACCACCCCTTGTGGTGTTCCTTGTCGAGACACGTGTAGATCCCATGTGCATCTTCTTCCTCATGGTGTATCCCCATCACAATCCAAATAGGATCTGATCAATCATCACTCTCCATCACCTAGGCGACCTCTTTTGAGGCTTGCAAACAATTATCATGGAAACAGTTTTGATAAATATTGGGCAAACAGGCTTTTCTCAAATAGTTACCATGCAACCATGTTGAGGAAAAAACTATGTTGGTCAAAATGCATAGAAGGGTTATCCACAATATCATGCTCATATTATTGGTTCCTAGAGCCTAAAGCTGGCCTATGAGACACATCAATATACATGTTTCTATGTATTTTTTGATTCCAATGTCTCGATCTAGGCAACTAATGCCTCCAATTGATGCCCAAGTTTCTAAAGACTGCATGAAGTCAGACCTTGCTTGAGTGGTGAAGCTCTTGGAGGATCCATCCATGCGATAGATCTAGGATGTGATTTCTATGGTGTCAAAGTAGGTATATTTCTATTGCTTGATCTCCTTGAGTTGTGGGACCAGTGTACCAAAGGTAGAGCCATGTAGACCAATGTACCAAAGGCTAATGACCTGAGGGATGGTAGCTAACAATTGCAACCATATATATGTAGGATGGGATGTACTATAGTGATGGGATGTTATTGAGTCATTAGTCACACTAGTCACTTTTTGACAGGTATGGTACTAGCCACAGAGTAAGTCTTGAGTCAGCTGTAAATAAGTTTTGACTGGTTTTGACAGGTTTACCCTATGGCATTGAAACCACCTTGATTTATGCAAAAATTTAAGGTATTTACCCTATGTTTAGTTTTTAACAGAAGGTCAAGTGTTAAACCTAAGAGAGTATCTAGCTATCTAACTCCTAAGTATTAACTCTCTCTCTCTCTCTCTCTCTCTCTCTCTCTCTCTCTCTCTCTCTCTCAAATCATAGCATTTATACATTATAACTGTTATGTCTTTTTTGCACTTATAGTATTTTATGAAAGATTTGATAGTTCTAGACAGAGTTTTGATTATGCTATTGATTTATTTTTAATAGAGGTTTAAGATTTTTCTCATGGCTCCCAAATGCTCCACGAAAAAATGAGAAGCAAATTGTTTAGGGGGGATGACTCTACGGTATGGGGCTATTCAAGGAAGGCAAGTTATACTTGAGGATGGTTCCTCAAGGATTCTACCAATGAGTCCGCCAAAGAAGTCTATAAAGAGAAGAAATCAATGTGTGTATGTTGATGATGAAGCGTGGCCCTTGGACAGGTCTATAGATGGGGCTTCTAATAGCAATGCTATCACTCCAAATACTATTGGTCCATATTTTGCTCCCACCCCACAAAATACCCACACAGACCAATAACCAAGACGAAGAAGACGACTTTTCAAAGCATAACAGGGTTTTTGGGGAGAATGTGTCTCTTGGTTTGATGAATGAATTCATAAGTCAATTTCATATCAAAAGAAAATCAAAGCCCACTTTTGTTCCCTTATGTAAATTAATAGCTACAGATGCTGTTTGATGTGCAATTTCGGATGCACCTTGGTTGACATCCACGTTCGATAGGGTTGGCTATGTCTCTTCAATGGGTTCTTTTACTGTTTCACTTAAAGGACGACATGGAGAAATAAAACATCTGATAGAAGATACGATTGAGAAGTGGGATCCAACATGGCAAAGACTTCATGCAGAATTTGAAAAGAATCTTGTGGGTGATTGGGTAGATCTTCGAGGCAATTTCTTTTTTGTCTAGGATAGTAACCACAGGTTCAAAACTTGGATGCGACGAATTGAAGAAGGCAAGTGCTTCTTTGCTTATTGTGTTTGAGTTTAGATATACATTGTTGCACTTGAAAATTCAATACACCTTGGGAGTGCTCTCACTGTCCATGGTGGTTGGAGTACCCCCTAGGTGTTATCCCAAAGAGTGATCAAGAGATTCATGCTTGTAAGTGAACCGCAATCTCTCATATAAACTAATATAATTTGTTTAAAATTGAATTTTGTTGACCTTTTTTTGGTGAACTTTTGTATGGAAAGGTTTTTTGAAAGAGAGTCCCATCTCTAATGACGGTGTAATACCACCCCAAGCTACACACATTGGCCATTCACCAAGACATCTTCGCGTGGAAGGAAAGGTAAAAAAAAGTATAGAAAAACCCTACCTTACATATTTTCTCTAAAAAGTGAACTTACCAGAATTTACTCTTACCATGATCCTTTGGTTTGTGTTAGTATTGAAATGTGGTTCAAGAAAACACCAATCTATGATGGGCGCGAGTATTCATTGAAGGGGGAAATCTCCCAATATGTGGCAAGGTTGATCTTTGCAGACTTCCCTACGTCCATGCTAGTTGATGGTATTCACAATAACACTATAGGTGAGCTTTTTTTATGGCTTCGTTTTTGTTATACAATGCATATATGTTATGATGTAATTTTTCATTTTAACTTGAGTGTGTAGGTAATGTAAAGGTTGTTCTTGAGTGGAACCACTTTTCCACTGCCTTGGCGAGTGGTGTCATGGAAATTGCCGATGTTCACTTGGCAGACGAGGGTTTCTTGGTGACTTTGTCTCTTGCACAACATTTGGGGGATCTTGCCATGCAAGCTAATAGAGTTAGTTTGCAGCTCCATCGCTCATGGACTTTGATGTGTGATGGGGGATACTTGCATCCAGAGACTGGTAAGTAGGTGAGGTTTCCTTCTCTATGTGAAGCTTGCGCATGAAATTTAGAGTTCTTGTCTTTAAGTGGTTTATTCTCTCCTTACATAGGTGATGGATCTCACTCTTGGTTTGTTTTATCATAAGAATGCTCAAAGCATTACACCTCATTATGATAGAAAGGCTGGGGAGGATGTTTCACTTGAGTGCTTTTCGGCCTCAAGAAGCTACCTCACAGAGTCTCCACCTTGTTCATCTAACAATTATACAAGGATAGCTCAAGATTTGATTCGAGGGGGAGCAGGGCGTACTGAGACTTTTTACAGGTAGCTTTCTATCCATGAACCTTTGTGAATCAGTACACTCATCTTGATAGTTAGATTCAAGCTCTTGACGTTCAATTTTGATTATTATGTTTGGCGTAGTTGGTTGCTAGAAATATTCACATATGAGGACGAACATGTTATGGACATTTTTGCTGAGTGTGGTGGCTTGGGGCTTGCTTGCACAAAGGAGATCCTTCACTGTCTAATGCTAGAGGGTGATTTCTTTGTCTTCTCTAAGTGTTTAGAGAAAAGTTTGTGGTCCTCCTCCTGAGGAGAAAAACTAGTAGATAAGTTACTTCCAGAGGTGGACAATTATTTTTGTGACTTGACTCTATGTATTGTTTGAGATAGTATTTTTTCAATGCAACAACAAGAAGCATATGGAGATTGTGGGTTTTTCCCTTGTCCCCACAAGGGTTTTTTCACCCACAATCATGATACATTGATTTGGGATGATGTTTCATATCTCAAATCGCGGATCAATCTATATGTTGTTCAATTATGGGAAAAATGTTGTGTTTGTCATGTCATTATCTTGTTATTGTTGTTGTTATTGGGATTTAGGGTAATGCAAGCAAATGCCTGCTCAATAATCATCATGTATGTCTGTGTGTCTCTATGTATGTGGGGTGGGGTCTCTTATTGCTCTAGATTTTCATCTCTCTCTCTCTCTCTCTCTCTCTCTCTCACTCACACACACACACACACACACACACACACACACACACACACACACACACACACACACACACACATATTCTCTCTAATTGCTTGTAGAGCAAACAAGATAAAGAATTTTTGCCAGGGTGGAATTCAACTTATCCCATACAAAAAATCCAAATATCTCACTTTGCACTCTCTCTCTCTCTCTCATATTCTCTCTAATTAGATAGTCTCTCTCTCTCTCTCTCTCTCTCTCTCTCTCATATTCTCTCTAATTAGATAGTCTCTCTCTCTCTCTCTCTCTCTCTCTCTCTCTCTCTCTCTCTCTCATATTATCTCTAATTGGGATTATAATGTGAACAAGATACCGGACTCGTTGCTAGAGTAGACTTCAACTTACCTCATACCAAAAAATTCAAAAATAATTTCTTTGTACTAATATTCTTGCCAGGCCGTAAACACAGATTTTGTGATGATCTCTTTCTTATAAAAACTATAAATAGACATTGTGATGAATCAATATATGTTGTATCAATTGATATGGTTAGTTTTTATCAAATCCATGTTGTGTTACTATGGCCCTTAATTGTGCTACAACGATGTAGAGCACAATTTTTCTACTATGTACTTTATCCTAGTTCAAAATCTATATACCTTAGTATGCGCAAAAGGTTTCATCTACTTTTGCTACCCACAAAAAGCTCTAACTTTGTAAAGAAAGCTCTAAATGAAAAGCTCCTATATTTAATATCCTCACATTAGATTTATCTCCTAAACCTTTGGCCCCCATGATTTGATTTGCATACATGGCACTATTAACGGACAACGTGTTCGTATTTTAGTGAATGATGGTGCAACTCATAACTTCTTGAACTATAAGCTAGTCAAGAAATTGAAGCTTACACAGACTCCGTACTCTCACAGGTATGTGGTGGAGCAGATATCTGGGAATGTAAAGAAGTATTGTACACGGTAGTTCAAGGGGTTGAGCTTATTGTTCAAGATCATATGATGACCCTTGACTTCCAAGTGATGAACATGGACCTTGCTGATGTAGTTTTAGGATGGGAGTGGATGCATGGTTTAGGAAACACATTGCACACTAGTTATGGACACAACTCCTTATCCTTTATGGCCGATGGTAAACATGTGCTTTTGCTTGGTGAGAAAAATATACCATTTGCACCTCTTATATGTACAACCAAGATTTCTATTTTGTAGAAAGAAGATTTAATAGATGAAGTCTTTTTGTGTTATTGCTTGTCTCCAAGTCTTGTGAATTCTCAAGAGCAAAGTGCGGTGAATTCTAGTAATGGTATGCAAAGTGCAATGAATTCTATTGATAAACAAAGTGTTAAAAAATCTAACGAGCAAAGTGCTCTCAATTTTAATTCTATAGAGAAACGTGCAACTATTGTAAAACAAACATTAAAGAAATTATAAGATTCTCCATCCCAGCATAACTCTAGTTTACTTTCTCCTTTTGCATGGAAAAAGCAAACTCACTTACTCACGGAGTATAGTGATGTGTTCTCAAGTGATTTACCACCGGGTTTACCCCCTACACGTGATGTGCAGCATGGCATAGATGTCTTGCCAAGCACTAAACCAGTGAGTAAACCACCTTTAATCGTCTGAGTGCTAAAGAAGCCAAGGAGGTTGAGAGTCAGTTGGCTGACTACCTCGCGAATGGTTCATTAGACCTAGCACTTCGCCTTGGGCATCACCAATTCTATTGGTAAAAAAGAAAGATGGTACTATGCGCATGTGCGTAGATTATTGCGGATTAAATGCGATAACCATCAAGAACAAGTATCCTTTGACTGATGAGTTGTTTGATCAACTCCACGGGGCAGGATACTATACAAAGATAGATCTTCGTTCAGGGTACCACCAGGTACGTATCCTACTATAAGATATCTCCAAAATTGTCTTTAGAACACGGTTCGGGAATTTTGAATGATTTGTTATGCCTTTTGGTCTAACCAATGCTCCAGCTACATTTATGACACTCATGGATAGTGTCTTACGTCCCTATCTTAGAAAATTTGTTGTGGTTTTCCTTGTTGACATTCCCATTTATAGTAAGACTAAAGATGAACACATAGAACACTTACGATTAGTGTTTGAACAGCTACAAGCTCACGTGTTGTATGCTAAGAAAAGCAAGTGCAATTTCTTTAAAACAGAGATACATTACCTTGGTCATGTGATCTCTTATTTTGGCATCAAGATGGACACTGACAAGGTTGTTGCCATTCTTCGATGGCCACATCCCAACACGGTTGAGGAGCTTCAAATATTTTTAGGCATGGCTAGATTTTATCGACAGAAAATCCGTGACTATGCCAAAATCATTGTTCCTATGACGGAATAACTTAAAGCAAAAGGTAAGACCTTTTCTCGAGAAGAAGCCCAAAAATGCAATTTTGAAAAGCTCAAGGTAGCTATAGCCACTGCTCCCATCCTAGCAATCATCGACCCACTTAAGCCGTTTGTGGTAGAGACTGATGCTACTGATAAAGCCATTGGTGCGGTACTTCTCCAAGAGGGAATACCTATAGCCTTTGAAAGTAAAAAGTTAGATAGAGCTCAACAGAATTATTATGTTTATGAGCAAGAGCTCTATGCCATAATTCACGCTTTACGAAAGTCGTGACACTATTTATATGGTGCCGAGTTTGAAGTAATTTTTGACCATCAGTATCAAATGGTTTACTACTCAAACAGACTTGAAGGGCCGTAAAGCTAGATGGGCAGAAATCCTTCAAGATTATGATTGTAAGCTACGATATCGCAAGGGGCGATATAATATAGTAGCGGACGCACTAAATCGGATGCCTCAGATTAATTCACTTGCTTTCATGGAACTAAAGAGTGGATTTTTGGAGTCATTACGTGGCAAGTGTGCACACGATCAATCATATGCTAAAGTGTGGAGTGCAGTTTTAAAAAGGGATCCCTCACACTCACATGTCTCTGAATAGCCAGATCAACATGTCTCTACACGCACAGATAAAAACTTCAACACACAGAGCTCCACCCCTACTCAGGAAGAGCTTAAGCAATGGAAGAATTTTTCCATTGATGATGGATACTTACTCCACAAAGGTAGAGTATGTGTTCCAAAGGACTCAGACACTAGGCGCCTAATCTTATTTGAGTGTCACGATAGTCCAAGTGCTGGTCATCCAGGTATTCGTAAGACATATGCCTTAGTTCGACGGCAATTTTATTGGTCGGTCTTACATCATGATGTTCAAGAGTGCGTACTAAATTTCCAACAGTGCTAAGTTAATAAGGCAGAGCGCCTCAACGTAGGTGATCCTTTAGAGATTCCATAAGGTAAGTGGGAGAGTATCTCTATGGATTTTGTAGTAGGACTACCTACTACAAATCGTGGCCATGATGCCATTTGGGTAATTGTAGACCGTCTCACAAAGATGGGTCGATTCATTCCCACTAAGACTACGGTTCAGACACCGGAATTAGCACGGCTATTTGTAGAGCATATATATAAACTCTACGGTCTTCCAGCTAGTATCATTAGTGACAGAGATCCAAAGTTCGATAATCACTTTTGGAGAGTTGTGTTCCAAAAGGTGGAAACTAAACTTAATCTAAGTACAGCTGATCATCCAGAAACGGATGGTCAAACAAAAAGATTTAATCAAGTGCTAGAGGATATTCTATGAGCGTACATTAGCAAGAAGCAAACTAAATGGGAAGACTACTTACCTATATTGGAATCTGCTTATAATAGTTCAAAGAATGTGACTACAGGGTTTAGTCCATTTATGCTTTTGTATGGATTTCAACCTAGATCACCCGTTATGGTGGGGTTGGCTAAGGAGAAAATACAGCAAGCGAAGTTTTTTTCCAAGACCATTTTAACATGCTTCGAGTTGCTCGACAAAATGTTAAGCAAGCTCAAGATCGATATAAGAAGTACGCAGATGAGCATCGTCGTCTTGCTACTTCCGAAGAAGGAGACAAGATTTTCCTCAAAGTTCTGGAGCATTCAGAAAGTCTGAAGACGGGAAAAGTTGCTACACTTTCACCATGCTATTGTGGACCATTTACCATTCTCAAACGTATAGGTCAAGTGGCCTATAAGTTAGCTCTTCCAGAGCACTCACGAGTTCTTCCTGTTTTTCATGTTAGCAGTTTACAAAAACAGCTAGGACAGAATGATAATGTCATTGACACAGGTGTGTTGGTTGACCTTATCGCACCGCCAAGCATTCCACATGTGCCCGAAAAGATTTTGGATTCTCATGAGCTTGGCACCAGACATCTTGTCAGACGATAGGTGTTGGTAAAATGGCTAGATAGACCTGAAGAAGGTTCTACATGGGAGAATGTGTCTGCACTTAAGAAATGTTTTCCTACATTCGTTTTCAAGGATGAAAACTCTCCAAGGGGGGGGGGGAATATAAGGACATGGGTCCTATGGGCAAGTCCACCGACATGGCCGGACAGTGTGTACACTAGGAGGAGGCTATAACATAGCACGGTTGGGTGGAGACTAGCACACACATTACCACCACCCTTTCAACAATACAACACTCTATCGAAAGAGATACTTTGTTGTGTTTCAAGCACTTCTATTTTGCTTTACGTAAGAGTTTGGGTAGGGACACACAAACTATTTGCTGGTTTATTACTGCTGTTATGGATGTATTTCATCACTATTAATTGGTGCATACTGTTTAAAAGTAAAAGGGCCCTCTACTCTATCGATATCGTTTACTGTTTAAAGGCTCTTGGCATTTTGTTGGAGGCCATGCTCTTCACATGTGGGTCTTGATGGAGCCTCTATATGCTAAGGATAGGCCCACAATTCTCTATGTATACCATTACTATTTAGGGCGGATTACATTGGTTTGCATTTTTCTAGTGGTACTTTAAGGTAAGTTGCACCATTTAAGGGGGCATACATTGGTTTGCGTCTTTTTTATGACACTTTGAGGTTCTGGATGTATGAGTATTGGTATTAGGTGGGCTGCAACACCACAAGAGATGATTCCTTGCCCAAGGGGCTTTGGTTACGTTGGCATACTGGTGGTATTGCTATATATTTTAACCTTGTGCACGTTATACAATGGGATTAGGGTTTTACTGCATACTATGTATGGTTTTGGGCGATCTTGTAGGCACTTAGTGATGGTCGTCATATCACCTGCATACGGGTTTTTTGGTTGAACAAGCTGTAAACAGAAGATTTACGTCTTACATACAATTGGTTTTCGAATGGTGGTAGTGCATTTTTTCAAGTTTTCAAAAGAAGGGCTAGATTGGGACCTTGTTCTTTGATTGGTCATTATGATTTTTGGTTTGGTATTCATATCTATGGTTGAAGCCTAAGCCCAAACTCGAGCTAACTCGACCTAATTTTCTAAAGGATGACACCATAGTTTTAAGTCTTGGCTTTTACAAACGATATGGACTCTATTTTATTCGGGTTGAGCTAATGTATGCCAATGGAGGTGAGAAGGGTCTTTTTTTATGTTCTCAACCTATAATCTAGGGGAGCCAAGTCTTACAAGTAGAGGTGAAAAAGCAGAGAGAGAGAGAGAGAGAGAGAGAGAGAGAGAGAGAGAGAGGTTTTTTAATTTTTTCCTTGTAGGTTTTTTTTATCATGACCTTCTTCTTCAACTTTATTTATCCCTATCTCGAGCTCACATAACAAATTTTTATCTCCTCGTTCTCTATCCTCTGTTCATTCAAATGTCCTCGGTTGCCCATCTTCTTCTTCTTCTTCTTCTCTCTCTCTCTCTCTCTCTCTCTCTCTCTCTCTCTCTCTCTCTCTCTCTCTCTCTCCACCAGAATTTATGCCGCCTTACCTCTCTTGACCTAAAAAAAAGAATATAGATAAATTTTAAAAATTGTATATTACTTTAAAAAGTAGAACAAAAACAAGAAAATAGTTTGTAATTTAAAAATTGTATATAACTTCAAAAAAGTAAAGAAGAATTTAGACAAAAGTAAAGTAAAAAACATAAAAATTTATATTTATGAAGTAAAAAGAAAAAAAGAAAAATAGTAATTCAAAATAACAAAAGAATAGTATAATAAGAAACTACACAGTACTTGAGAAGAATAAAAGTTAAATATAGTAAAAAGTGAAAATATTATATTTATATAATAAAATAAAAAATTATAAGGATGAAATAAAAATATATTTAAAAATAAAAAATCATATTAATAAAGTATATAATTAACAAAGTGATTAAAAATGAATATTTTTGTAATAAATACATTAAAAAATAATTTTCTTTAGATAATATCAAGCAACTATTTTAAATAAAAACAAGAAGATAGATACTAAATAGACAAATACATAATACTTGAAAAAAGAAAAGAAATTAATTCATAATAAAGAAAGAATGAAATAAATACATTAATAAACTATATTTATAAACTAAAATATAAAATCTAATTGATAAGAATGAAATAAATACATTAAAAAACTATATATCTAAAGTAAAAAATAATAATAGAAATAAAAATTATTTAAATAGATTAATATTTTAATAAATAAATTTTAAATAATTTATTTGGATAAATATAAAAAAATTTAGTAGATAGATATCAAATTACAAAAAGTGTATGCATAAAATAAATAATATAGATAGAAGTAAACGAAGAGAGTAAAATGAAGGAAATTATTGAAATAGAAAAATGGAGCAAAAACTCTCAATGCAAAAAAGGAAAGGATAAAAGATATATGCTAAAAACTTAAAAAAAAGGATGTAAATACTAAGCAGTTATTAAAAGTAGATAGATAAATAAAAAATAAAAGCCTATTAAATAGCAAAAGTAGATTTAGATAGATATATATTAAAGAAAATATCTATATGTAGATGAACACAAAAGTAAACTCGTTTGAGAATATTTAATATAAATAAATAGAAAAGAGTTAGAGCCAGAAAGAAATAAAAAGAAGGTATATAAAGATAAATAGAACTAGACATATGTAAATAAAAAAATAGAATAAAAGAAAATATGTTTGAGTAGATATCATTAGAGATCACAGTATCCAAGTACCTTATGGTCATATTTCCTTGCATTGTGGATAGACCTTCTAGTGGTTCTCCAATTGCCGCTATATGAGGACATGGTGTTAATGAAGTTATGATGCCTACACCTTGCCTTGGAATTTAGATGTTCTATTTGTGGTGCTTTTTCTTGAAAGGTGGAAGGGAGGTCAATACAAACATTTGTGGGAAAGAATTGTTGCCCAGCGTCTTTGCTTGTAAATAATTGTTGCCAATCAAGCAAAGTGTCTTTGCTTGATTTGAGTGATCTACCAAGGCAGCTTAACGAATTGATGCAGGGGACTATTCCTAGAAGCAAACAATTTCTCAAACACATAAGGGCATATAATAATGCATTAGATTTTGCATCATTGGGGGCCCATGTTATAAACCTTTAAAGTTCATGGATCTATGTGTCATAACATTATTCTTATGATTCTGGGGGGAAAACTAGATCAAATCCCTTTCTTTGCATAATTATGATTTTTTGACACAGAGAATGAGTTAAATAATAGATTACACCATGTGCCAAATGTAGATAGAGATGTTTTGCAAAGTTTACAAACGATGATGCATCATGAGAACCGTATGCGAATTCCTTTTGTCATGCCTCTAGGACGATGGTTCTAGAATATCGGAGGTCCAAATGGTTATTACTGAAGCATGTCAAATGGTTGGCAGTACCTAGCACCCCATGGTTCGGAAGTTGCAACAATCCTACCTGAGCATGGAGATGAAAAAAATGTGGGGCATCATTATATTATATTACAATATCTAGAAGAAGGCCTTAAAAGGATTTCTATGTTGCATCGCTCATATATGCCTTTACTATACATTTTGTTATTTCCAAGAGGAGAATATGGATGGCACATGTACATCATGTCCTCAATATCAACAATAATAATGCTAACTCTGATGATGATGCCGATGGGAATAGTGAAAGGAGGACACATTTTATGATTCAAAAGAAATATTATACCTTTATGCTACAAGTGAGGAGTGACACCACTGAGTGTCATTTATAAGGGGGTAGATTATTGCAACAATACATTGTTGATGGTTATGGTACAATAGAGGAGTCTAGGTTACTACAGTTGAGAAATCATCCAAGGGAATGTAATTGAATTGGCCATTAACTTGAGAGTAGCGGAAATTAGAGAGAGTACTTTTGTGAAATTACTTTGTGAGCATAGCGGGTGAACATATTTGATGGTAGCAACATAAACATAGCATTATGTTAACTTGGCATGAATAATATTTTTTCAAGAGAGAGAATTTAGAGAACATGACAACAATTGAGGACAGGATTTAAGTGGAGCCGGTCCCCCCTCCAATAGGCATTTGTAATATGATTTCTCCCATCAAGAGAGACTTGTTACAATACAATCTTTGTGTTTCTTGTGACCTAGGTGATGCAATGAAGATGGAAAGTTGCATGCATCACGAGCATAACATACACTTTGAGGAAAGCGTTAACCATCCCAAGCCTCAGTCCCACAACCTCAAACACCTTCGAAGGTGGAGAGAGCTAGCAAGGAATGAGGGTAGGGAAGAGGAAGAAGAAACCTTTCATAGGAGAAAGAATTAGTTCATCACTTATCATCACTCTTCTTGCTAGCATACATAATAGCATAGTAATGAAGATGGAGAAGATGGAAAGCTTAAGCATTGAAGAATGGCTCTTGGTTGGATTTGCACGACATAGCCAAGAGTGTTGGTGTAGGCTCTCAACCTCTCTACTTAATTAGAAAAGGAAAGGGACTTCTTGCACATTGCACTTCAGACAATGAGAGTGTGTGTGAGTGTGTGTGGGAGAGTATACCCCCTAAGCAAGCCCCTAGCTTCCTTGGTCGACGACCCCCCTTCTAGCTCATTCTTGAAGCTCATTGGACCCCTCTAGGCCTAACCAGTCACAAGTAGGAGGTAAATCAAGTAACAAGGGTTGCCTTGGGGCAAGTGTTCCCATTTGAGAGAGAGGACTTGATAAATGTAAAAAAAATTTATTAAATCTTCTAATTTATCATTGGACCCCTTGGGTGGCCAATCAGTAGGCTTCAAGCACACCATGAGGGCAACATGAGGAGGAACTTGACAAGTGTCCCTTATGCTTTCTTTGTACCAAGCATGCCTTCTGTGAGTGTGAGTGTGTGTGTGTTCTCTCTCATCCCCACTCTTGTAGGGCTCGCCCCCTCCTCGTAGGGATTAGCTTTGATTTTTGTGCCACCTCAAGCCCCTCAACCTTGGGCCTAGTTCTCACCACAAGCTTGGCCCTTAAGCCCCTCAAGCTTGGGCTGGGTTCTCACCTCAAGTACAACCCTAGCATCTCAAGCATTACAAGCACCTCAAGCATCTCAATCATCAAGCACCTCAAGCATCTCAAGAATCTTAGTTATCAGGCACCTCAAGCACCTTAGTCATCAAGCACGACGAGCACCTCAAGCACCTTAAGCTTGGGTTGGGTTCCCGCCTCAAGCTCAGCCCTAGCTTACCTAAGGTCAAAGGACTTTTACACTAATTATTGGAGGTCTTCAATGAAGCTAACCCTAAGGTCTTATGATCCATTGGTTAGCCTTGATCTTTGATAGGCCATCTCTCATTTGGGCCCCTTTATCATTAGCCCCATGTTGAGATAGATCTATAAGCACATGTCTATATCTTAACCCTTGTTCCCATTTATTATCCCACATTAAATGATCAGTTTAATATGAAAAAATCATTTGGGTTGGTTAGATATTAGATTTTATGACATTACCTCTCTCTTGAAATCATAGTCATCCTCGACAATGAGGTAGAAGAGATAAAGCCTTAGTTATTAGTCAATTTTACTTAGTGGGTAGAGGATCTTTTTTTACCCTACAACATCTTTCCAAGATGGATGACCAATCCATTTGGTGCTTAAGAGACATAGCTGCCACAAGCATGTCTGCACTTTAGTCCAGTTCTCAACAAAAATCTTGGAGAAGGAGGTCTTTTTGCTCTTTAGACAAAAAGCTGCTGTGCTGATAAGCACAGAAGGACCTTAACTTCTAGGCTCTCCACTTCTCAACAAGCTTGGAGAAGGAGATGGAGCTCTTGCATTTTGCACTCCACACAATGAAAGAATGTGTGTGTGTGTGTGGGAGAGTATACCCCCCCTCTCATTCTTGGTCCACACCTCTCTCTCTCTCTCTTATTATTTTATTATTTCATTTAGACATGTGTCCTCTTTTTCCTCTTTGAGAGAAAGAACTTAATTATTTATTTTTATGTATTTAAATTCTCATTGGACCCCTTTAAAACCTATCCAGTAGCATTCAAACACATCATGAGGGCCACATGTGGAGGATCATTTGAACATGTTTCTTTTGTGCTTGTTAACACTAGTTTGGTACCAAAAAGGACACTTTAGTGTCCTTTTTTACGAATTTAAATAAAATGGTACATGAAATTTAGAACACATCTCAAGGAATGCTTTTGAAAACCTATAAAATGTAATTCAAAGTACTCATAGAAATTATAATCCCTCACTTTTTATCATAACCTCAATAGTAACTACACTCATGAAAAGAACCTACGCAAAACAGCATTCAATGTTTCATTAAAACTCGTACTCTAGCTTAAGAAAAAAATGAGCAGGGTGCATGCAATAATCCGTGGTAACTACTTATTTATGTGTTTAATATTTTTTCAATTGTCATGTGAGAAAAAAAATCTTTGTGACTAAAATTAAACATAGAAAGTCCTGTGGGTCAAACATGCAACGTTCACAAATTCAATTAACAATCACACAAAACATTTAGTTTATACAAATTTACAATTTACTATGATGGATATATACTAGATCTATGAATCCATTACATAAGGTGATAATTTTTAATGGTTATGCAAACCACATTTGGTGATTTATGGCATATCCAAAAAACTGTGCATGTTGTAATTATGATTTTTTATTTATCAAAGATAAGCCTTAAAATAAAGTCCACTTTTGTATTTTTTTGTTCGTCTCACTTACTTGTATACAAATACCTCATATGGACACAATTGGGAGATTTATATACACACTTTCATTAGTTTTTGATAGCAATGTTTTTTTTTTGCAAGAAACTACGCACTACAGTGTTTTTAAAAATGAGCTTAGATTACAAGATGCCTATGAGTTTGAGCCCTTGAAAATGCTTAGTTGTTGGGTATTGACCTATAGATACATTATACACCTTGGGTTTTGTCCCATAACCTCATCATGTTAATGAAAGAGGCCTTGAAAGACCAAAATTTTCCTCTTTGTCAGCATTTTCAAGATTTTGGTCTTTTGATTATAACAAAAATTTAGTCCCATAATTAGGTTATGAAGCTCAATTTCTTGCTAAAATAAGTTTTTCCTATCCATACACCTTGAAATCTATGCAAAATCTTTTTTTTTTTGCAAAACTCACAATTGTGAGTGAATTATATTAAGCAACCCATAGAATTACAATGTCTTGCCATGCTTGTGTTGAGCCATGACATCATCCAGGGACCATAATTACATCGGCTATCAGGGCAGCCATCCCAACCAACTCGCCTCCTTATCCTTGATACATAAGGTCCATTATCATGTCCTTGAACTTTTAATTACCGATAGCCAAGATTTTCCCCCATCGTATGCATACCCTCTGCTGACAACAAGGCACAAGTAGTCCTAGACCAATCCTCCGAGTGTTGCTTGCACACGAGAGTCCAAATTAGCACTTTGCTTTCTTGTATAATTTCTGCAAAGCTTGCCACCTCAAGACCTCCTTCAAACACAGTTCCTTGTCTGCCATACATTATGCAAGAAGAAGTACCTGACGATTTGAGTGCTGATGAGGATGGCATGACCCCCTGACTTCTTCCCTCCAAGGAATAGATCAGTCTTGTAAAAACCAATTCTCCATGTTCTTTGGATCCACTTGCATATGTTCCTTGCAAGGCCTTTGATAGTTGGGCAATCCATGAAGAGGTGGGCCAGATCTTCACTAGCCAAAAGTAAAATTTGGCTATGTTCTTCACCTCATAGGCTGACCTAAGATTTGGGATGCTCTACCAACGGGGGTGAAGATTCAGGAAAGAGGGATTGGGTCAGATCGATGCTTAGGTGCAGGTTGGAAATCTATGCAAAATCTTATTTTGATGAGAAGTTTATATTCAATTTATGAAAATTTTGTTTCTATGATTTTTTCATCTTAAAACTTATCATTATAATATTAATTTGGTATTAATTTTGGAAAAAGTAAAATTTTAGCTATGTTCTTTACCTCATAACTGACCTAAGATCTGAACATGACCTATGAATTTTTTTTCTAGATTCACCAAATAGTTATAACAAGTTGATAAAAAAACAAGACAGTTTAGTGTCTCAGGACATTTGAGTGTTCGATTACAGAACTAGTTTTAAGTCATTTGGTTGAATTGAATACTTGAAGGACTTAGCAATATCAAGCATGGAAACGTTGATGCCTCTTGAAAGTTATCTTTGAATTGAGTACTTCAAGAACTTTAGTCAAAAAATCTAATATCTAACCAACCCAAATGATTTTCTCATATTAAATTGATCATTTAATATGGGAGAATAAACGGGAACAAGGGTTAGAATATAGGCATGTGCTTATTGATTTGTCTCAACATGGGGCCAAGGTTAAAAGGGGTCCAAATGAGAGATGGTATGTTAAAGAGCAATGCTATCTAATGGAGCTTAAAGACCATAGAGTTAGCTTCATTAAAGACCTCCAAATTTTTTTCAAAAGTCCTTTGACCTTAAGCAAGCTAGGGCTGAGGTGGGAATCCTACCCAAGCATGAAGGTGCTTGTTGGCTTGTTAAGTGTTAGTGGGAACCTTACCCAAAAGCTTGAGATGTTTCTCTTCATGCTTAAATGACTAAAGTTCTTGAAGTATTCAATTCAAAGATAACTCTCAAGAGGCATCATCGTTTCCATGCTTGATTGACTAAGTCCTTGAAGTATTTAATTCAACCAGATGACTTAATAAGCATAAAAGACACATGTTTAAATGATCCTCCACATGTGGCCCTCATGATGTGCTTGAATGCTATTGGATAGGTTTTAAAGGGGTCCAATGAGAATTTAGATACATAAAAATAAATAATAAGTTTTTTCTCTCAAAGAGGAAAAAGAGGACACATGTCCAAATGAAATAATAAAATAATACGAGAGAGAGAGAGAGAGAGAGAGAGAGAGAGAGAGAGCTGGACCAAGCATGAGAGGGGGGGTATACTCTCCCACACACACACACACACATTCTCTCATTGTGTGGAGTGCAAAATGCAAGAGCTCCATCTCCTTCTTCAAGCTTGTTGAGAAGTGGAGAGCCTACACCAACACTCTTGGCTATGGAATGCAAATCCACCAACCAAGAGCCATGCTTCAATGCTTAAGCTTGCCATCTTCTTCATGTTCATTACTATACTACTATGATATGCTAAGCAAGAAGAGTGATGATAAGTGAGGAACTATTTCTTTCTCCTATGGATGATTTTTCTTCCTCTTTCCTATCCTCATTCCCCGCTAGCTCTCTCCACCTTCGAAGGTGTTTGAGGACTTGGGACTGAGGCTTGGGATAGTTACTGATTTTTGCAAAGTTTATGTTAATCTTGTGATCTATGAAGCTTTCCATCTTCATAGCATCTCTAAGGTCACAAAGAACACAAAGATTGTATTGTAACAAGTCTCTCTGATGGGAGAATCTATAATACAAACGCCTTTTGGAGGGGGGACCTCCAAGTAAATCCGGTCCTCAACTACTATCATGTTCTCTAATACTCTCTGTCTTGCAAAATTATTGTTCATGCAAAGTTAATTAAGTGTTGTGTTTATGTTGCTACCATCAATCAAGTTCACCCTCCATGTTCTCAAAGTAGTCTCACAAAAATGCTCACTCTAATTCTCTTTATTCTGCTATTCTGAAAGTTCATAGGCCATTTCCATTATTGGTATCAGAGAATTTGGTTTCTCTTTTCTTGCTTAATAAGAGAGGTCCTTAACACTAGACTTGTAATGAGCCACAAAAATGGCTGAAGCCACAAAAATTGCTCACATTAGGATTCTAGTAAATGAAACATAACTTTTGTATATGACATCAAAATTTTCATGAAACTTCTTAATTATTGGGTTCAAGATATGAAAAAGGTTTCTAGATACACAATTTACATGAAAATCTCAAAAATAAAAAAATGCTTTTTTAAAATTAGTTAATTTTACGTAAAACTACACTTCAACACTTAACTTGGAGAAGTAAAAAATGTCGGTAGTCTTTGTTTATGGGTTAAAAAAGCTTGGTACATCTATCACATACCTATTGAGGGATTTGTCAAAGAAGTTTGGGCTTACTTAACAATGATTTGATTTAGATTCAAAAGAAAATAGATTTTTTTTGTCCATCCACACAAATTAGTTGTAGAAGATGGCAATGGAAAGACACCTTTAGACCTTCATTTAGCTCTGTACTATTTTTTATCAAATCATATTGAGTGTTGGTCATAAGTCCGTGAAACCATTTTCTATTTAGATAACTAACAAAGTGTTGAGAAATTTTTTACAAAAGTCTCAAAAAGCCACAAAAGTGGCTAATTTTTTATAGGACTAGTGTTAAGTAGCCTATTAATGGTTGATTTTGTTAATTATATTAGGGTAACTAGGATTGGGATCTATTATCGATTTGTTGAGCCCACTATGTGGGATATGGTGCACACCTCGGGATCTTTGGTATTAACAATGGGGTATTTTTAAACTTGCCTATGGATTTACCATTATTGAGCCATAAGAAGTCTGAAAGGAGCTATCTCTCGGCAATTCTGCTATGTTAGATCCACCCCACTACTCTCTTTAATTAACCAATTCGAGCCGTGGGTGTAGATACTTAAGTGCTTATTTTCAAAGGCTAATAGGAGTAGCAACTAAGATTATGAGTTGCCAAAGAATACACTAAGTAAACACATAAGTATAATTAACATGGCTGACAATAACCAAGAAGGTAGAATAAACATTGATAGCTTTGATTTTACACATGAAGGTGATAATGATGATGCCCCTGTGTTTATCAATTATCTTGTTACTAGGTTGCATCAAGCTATGGGAAACCCTACTTTGCAAGCTGAAGTTACTCAACAACTTCGTGCTTATGGGATTTCCCTTCCTCTCCAAGAGGATAGAGAGCTTAGAAGGACTCTTGATGAGACCCCTAAAAGAATACTCTCCCATACGAGAGGAGAAATCCAAAGAACAAGAAAGTAATGAATCCGTAAGTTCCTCTGAAGATGTGGCTCCATGAAGACGGTGGTCTAGACGATCGCCAACTCCTCCCATGAGGAAACGGTTAACACACAATCCTTCTCCTCGTCACTCCAAAATGGAAGAGAGGAAACAAAGTAAGAAAAGGTCAAGAAAGAGGTCACCTTCTTATCCTTCTTCTTCACCTTCCTTCTCTCCCGAAGAAATCTATGGCTATTATCCTAGAGAATAGAAGAGGTGAGGACATCGCAAATCATACCCTACATGGCGAAGATCACAAAAGCTCAAGAAGTTCAAAGAGGGAAGAAAGAGTATCTCTTTTCTCAGCTATGATGGCACCTTTGGTGCCACCGACAAAGTATTGGCCTAAATCCAACAATTAGATGTGGCCTTTGGAGAGGAGGGCTTCAAAGAGTCCTCCAAGCTACTCCATGTAGCTATGCACTTACAAAAATCGTCTCGTCATGGTGGGCTAGCCTTCGTGGCAATGGTGAAGCCCCAAAGACATGAAAAAGTCTACGAGTTTCCATCATGAAGCAATTCCTTGCAAGCGATGCAAAAGACAAAGTACTTACTAGGTCCAAGGAGAAGGGAGTTTACAAAGGTAAAAACAAACTCTCTCATGAAGAGCTTGAAGCTTTTTGCAAGGACCATAAGTGTTCTAAGTGTGGGGAGCAAGGACATGGCTATCGTTCTTGTCCCAAGAAAAATGCTCGCAATGAGACTCCTAGGGCTTCCACCATCAAAGCTCCAGAAGAGGATGCTCATTGCAAAGGATCATCTCTCTCCTATGCTTGGGGAAAGGTAAGGGAGCATGATGCCTTCATCTTGTTTGACCCTGGCTCTATTCACAACTTCATATCAATGGAGTTGGGCATTCAAGCTTTTGAGATGGGAGATATTGTAACGGATAACACAACTTTCAAGGGATAGCAAGCCTCCATTACTCCCTTGACTGGGAAGTTGAGGCTTCATGTCCAAAGCTATGTCAACCAAGAAGACTTTTTCATCTCTCCTCTCCAACATGAGGATGCTATCCTAGGGGCGCCATGGTTTGATGGCATGGCTACCAACATGAAGTTCCCTAAAAGGAGAATCTACTTCGCCTACAAGGGAAGGAACATGTATATAGATGCTAATGAGTCTGGTCATACTATACCACTTGTAAATTCACCAGTTTTTGATAAGTCAATGAAAAGATCGATTTTTTGCGTACATGATTTTTGTCAAAGAATCCACTAATGACGCTAATTGCTTATCAAATGAAAATGGTAGGAATCAAGAAGAGTTAGACTTGTCTAACTTTCTAAAAGGACTCCAAGATGTGTTCATCGATGATATCCCTATGGACTTACCTCCACAACGAGGGGATGATGACCATCGAATTGAGCTCCTATCAGAACGCTCACCGCCTAACAAGGCTCCTTATCGAGTTCCCAAGCTCAACGAGAGGAGATTATGAGGCAAGTACAAGAATTGGTAGACAAAGGGATGATGAGGCCTAGCTTGTAAGGTCTCTGACCCCGATCAAAAAGAGCACCCTTGTACCATGAACTGAATATAATGGAATAAGTTACTATTTTTAGCAGTTTTCCAGATTCTGTCAGTGCCATGATGTTTAGAATGTTGTAAAGCTTCGAAATGTGAATAAAAATAAATTTTGTAAAAAAATTCCAAAAATAGTAAGTTTTTGGTCACCAGACCCGTCCAGTTTTGATCGTCTTTAAAAACTGCACCCGTACCCTGAATTTGAGAAAAATGCATTTTTGGACCCCGGGGGCTGCTAAATATGGCAGGTACTCGAGCCAGTACGTCTTAGTTAGAGCTTTGTATAGCAACTTTCGACATCAAAATCCGATCCGTATGACCCGTTTTAGCCTAGAACCAATTTTCCTAAAAATTGTCCGGGAGGTACCGGGGGCCCGAGGCTGTGTGGGAACAAGTTTCAGCCCACTCCAGACCAGCTTTAGCAGCTAGGGGGCGCCCTCTTGCTTTGTGGGAGTCTTGGGAAAGCTGCCAAGCCAGCAACTCAGTCTCAGAACCAGTTAACCAAGCCAACCTGACACTTGGTGGGCAGGGAACTGGACTTGCCATGCTTAACTGGAGAAGCTCCCAAATGCAATTAGCAACACAGATCGATTTTCAGCCTGTAGGAGCCTATTTAAAGACCTGCACACACACACACACACATACACACTTATGCTCATACACACACACAGTGCATACACACACACCTACACACACTGGGAAGGTGCTGCCGGTTCACACACTTTTTGAAGGAGAAGCAAGGAGGGAGGTGCTGCCCAATTCTCGCCTCAAGAAGCTCGATTAGATCAGAGAATCGAGAAGATTATCAGCCCTTAATCACGGTAACCACGGTTTAATTAATGCCATCTGTAAATTTTTTACATTACCATCTAAATTCCTCGTCCATTATGCTTATCCCTAGTCGAAATTCTCTATGACTACTCTTTAAATTCTCCTTATTCATAATCTATTATGTAATCATCATTCCATAGCTGAATTATCAGCCATTCATCACTTTCGATTAATGATTAGAGTATAATTATTAGAATTTTCTCTCTCTAGGTAGCATAGTATTAATCGGCAAGCCGGTAATTGTGTAGATTTAAGAGAATCACTTTTTCTATCACCAATTAATACTGTAACTACATTAAACTCATTTCCTTTATGCATTAAGATATAATTAAGGAAAAATTAATCTGTCATTAAGTCTCTACGAGTTGACTTTCCTCACACATATGCCTAAGGTAAATCTGTACCGTCTATTTGCCAGGAAATAGTTTAATCATACTTAATTCAATTCTCTGGTAATTCCAATAGTGAAATCCTAATTATTCTTAATCATGTAAGCCGAATAATTATCTTAGATCCGGTTCCCATAGGATTATGTGCCATCCTTAATGATTGCTTTATGAAAGAAATCTAGAGCTCTCATATAGAGAAATTAATTGATGTCACTAATCTATCCGTTGGACTGTTATGATGCTTGCGAACCTTAGCTCTTTCTCCAAGCTAATCATTTAAAGTAGTGAGAAATGGCCCCGGTTAAGAGGACGCGCTTCGGTGGTGCCCACGATCGCGAGGCAGGAACGAGTAATGTCAACGGAAAGGGGAAAGATCCTATGGAGGAACAAATACCGGCCATCTCATGGGCCATCGATGAAGAAGTGAAAGAGGTAGATCATATTTTTATTCAAGTTGTTTAAATTAACATTGCATACGCTAGTTAGGAATGCTCATATCCCCAAACATTTTGGAGAAATTCGACGAAAACCTCGGCATTGAAATCATTGTACATTAAGTTCTAAAGTAGGAAGGTAATGTTTGATAGGTATGCTGTTTGCAATAGGAAAGAATGTCTGCTAGGGAAAATTTAGCTCGACATGTTCATTTTATTTCCAATGTTGAATTAGTCCTGACCCCCCTACTGATCACAGGGAGTAGAGTTCCTCATTAGGGCTCTTGAATCCACGACTTGCTTTCTATGTGGTGGATACCCACGACTTACTTTCTATGCGGTGGGAACCCACCTCTTGCTTTCTATGCGGTGGGAGTGTCCATGACGTGCTTTCTATGCGGTGGACATACCTAGTTGTATGGGCAGCTAGGCGACAACGGGAGGAGTGAACTCTCGCTGGAGGGGGGATGTTATACCTCCAGAACATTGGAACTTTTATGAATAAGTTTGAGTAGAATTTTTACTAGAATTCTGTCTTGGTGTTGTTTGCAATACTGGTTGAAGGGTTGTCTTTACAAACCATGTGATTCGGAATTAAACAAGGAATATCTATGTTGAACAACCTTTGTCGTAGTAATTAGGTCACACGAGGAAGTGTGAGTGTGGGGGTGGAAAGTGGGGGCTTGGCTCAGGTTGCCAATGCCTACGAGATGGGTGGTCCCGATTGGTCGGGAACTCTCTGTCCCCATAGTGCTTACTCGATATTAGTAATGCTCATTGCCCCTAGAGTGGGGAATTCTCGAGAGTACGTGCCTCTGAAACATGGGGAAAAAGGCACTTGAGGCTTCTCTCCTCTTGGAAGGTGGGTCTTAGGATCGCTAGATAGTTCAAGTACGCTTTCCCTGCGAGGTGGAGCTAGACTCCCTGCTAGTAGGCTCGAACTCGACTCACTTTGTGATGAGAGATCGTCCGCTAGTCGAACCCTGAACCATTTTGTTTGCTTCCGCAATAGATCTAGTGGCCACCGGGTTCACCATCAGATCCGCCATTGGAAACGGCGGGGTGGGGACCTCACATCTGGTATCAGAGCCTAGGTTAGTCTGGGAAATGAAGTCGTATTGTTTGAACATTTAAAAGGAACTGAAAGTATGTAGGTAGCTGATCCGAATTCCTTGCATTGGTGTTGCAAGAAGACCTCGTGCTCGAATATCGGAACTTCCAAGTGTTTGAGCTTATTTATGAGCAAGCTCGAAGATCCCCAGTTTACCAGTTCAGGCGAGATGTCATGGAGATATTGTTGAAGGCTTATACGCCACACTCCACTCGCATTGATAGAGGATGGGAACTTCATTGGACATTTCCAGGAGGGGTTTACTACATCATCGCTCGAAAGCTAGGATGCCTGGCTACCGACTTGAAGAAGATATGTTGGGGAGAAGAGTTGAGGGTCATAGAGATATTCTACTTGGTGCCTACACGATTGGACCAGACTATTTCAGACAACTCCAATCAAACCATCAACGACTGTATTTTGGAGAAGGTCACCAACGTGATCCCAGCGAACCGAGTCAAAACCTTTGGATTACTGAAAGCGGAGCTCCGGCCCGATATCTTAGTTTATTATCCACTCAAGAATGAGTATAGAAACTATTACACGAATGAAGTAGTACATCATGTCAATACCATCTCCTAAGCGTATTTTATACGCAATCCATAAATCCATGTAATAAGCTGATCATCAGTTATCCTAAACCTTGAGGGGTTTCAATTGTAATAAATTTTCATGAATAAAGTGCTTTTTGTCTCTGAATCTCTGTCTCTTGACAAAGTAGAATCTTGAAATTTATTCAAAGTCTCGTGTCTATTTTGAAATCCAAGTAATGTATCAAGAATTCGTATAATCCATGTAGGTACTGCCTGTTGCTCTGTACTCGGCAGTGCAAGAGAAGAAGCTCCTCCTAAAGCAAGCCCAACCTCCGATCTTTAAGGGCGAGGGGGCAAATGTGGAGAGAGATGTGGAAGTATGGATGGAAGCCATGGACGATTACTTTGAAGCTGCGGGGACCCAACCCGTAAATCAGACCATGCTTGCGATGTTCCGCTTGACTGGCGATGCCAAGATATGGTGGAAGCAACATTGCAGAGACATGGATATTAAGGGATCTTTCCAGTCCTGGGAAGACATCAAAGCAGCAATAATGGGGCGTTATTTACCGCCTGCCTATGAACCTTGAAGATGAATGAATTCTTTTCACTTCGGCAGCTGAATTCATCTGTCGAAGAATACTATGCAAAATTTTTCACTCTTCGGAGATATGCTCCTAAGATGACCTTGGAACAACATGTGGCAAGGTTCTACCAAGGACTAATCAATCCTCTGAATACTCGGTTGGAAGCTCTCAGGCCGACGACGCTTCAGGATGCCTTGTTGAGAGCCAAACCTCTAGCTCTCGAAGTACAAAAGGCTAATCAGAACAGAAGGAATCATTGGGCAAAGAGGGCAAGGACCACTGCCTGGGATAACAGACCAGCCAACCAAGCATATAACCAGCACCCTATTGTGGCTACCACCACAACCATGGAATTCCCTGATGCTCGATGCTATGGTTGCGGCGAGCATGGACATTACAGATCCAATTGCCCTAGGAAAATTCAGGCAACCAACGCCAATGCCATACCCTTGAATACCCGTGGGCGTGGCCAAGCTAATGGAAGAGGAGGACAAGGAAGGATGAACAGAGGGCGAGGGCATGGAGCTACCGCCAGAGTGAATGCCGCAGTGGTACAACCAACTGTGGGTGATGAAGTAGTGGAGAGAGAAACCCTACATGCTGCAATTGACAATCCCAATGGTTGCGAGAAATACGCAGCCATTCATATGCCAGGATCTCTCAGAGGTGAACAAGTTAACTTCCTTATAGATTGTGGTAGTACTCTTTCATTTCTTTCACCCAGATGCATGAGGAAGCTAAAGCTAGATAAGTATCCAACAAGCAAGCTAGTTGTTGAGTTAGCAAACGGCAAGGAGGTAATATCTCAACACTCTGCAGGCAAAATCGACTTTGATCTAGGGGGACACCCAACTTCTGCCCAATTTTGAACCTTACCCTTAGGATTCTTTGATGGGATACTAGGGATGGACTGGCTAAAGCAAAATAGGGCCCACATACATTGTGCACAGGGGAATTTTACCTTTACAGATAACTTGGGTAATGAAGCCTTAATCGAGGGGGAAAATGGGAGACCTAGGGCTACTCTAGTTAAGGCCAGCAGACTTTTGAAGGGACTAAGGAAGGGTCAGCAAATTTATGCGGTTAAAATCAACAAGGTGGACCAATCAGATACCTCACTTTGACCAAACTGGTTGAGGGAGTATGATGATGTATTCCTTGAAGACCTTACGAATCTTCCACCACACAGAGAGGTAGATCATGAGATTGAGACTATCCCTGGGTGTGAACCTATCTCAAAAAGACCTTATAAAATGTCACTTCCAGAGGCCATTGAACTCAAGGAACAACTTAGGCAACTCATTGAGCAAGGATTCATTCGACCCAGTACTTCTCCTTGGGGTGATCCAGTTCTTTTTCAGAAGAAGAAGGATGGGACCTTAAGGTTATGCATAGACTATCGTGGACTGAACCAGGTAACTGTCAAGAACAAATATCCAATTCCAAGGATTGACGAACTTTTGGACAGACTCCACGGCGCCAAAATATTTACAAAGATAGATCTAAGATCAGGATATTACCAAATCAGGATCAAGGAATCAGATATTCCAAAGACAGCTTTCAATACTAGGTATGGGCACTACGAGTTCACAGTAATGTCTTTTGGTCTAACAAACGCTCCTGCAAGCTTCAATCGACTTATGCAGAATATTTTCAGACCTTACCTGGATGATTTTGTCTTGGTTTTCTTTGATGACATTCTGATCTACTCTAAGAACGAAGCAGATCACAAAGATCATGTCCCCAAGGTACTTGATCTCCTTCGAGAACATCAGCTTTACGCTAAAGAGAGCAAGTGCACTTTTTGCTCACCAAAAGTCAACTACCTTGGATTTCTCATATCGGCTAGAGGGATTTCGGTGGACCCTGACAAGGTCAAGGACATTGTTGATTGGCCTCAACCATCCACCGTCAGCGAAGTAAGAGTATTTCTTGGAATAACAGGATGGTACAGGATTTTTGTCAAGGACTATGCACGTATTGCTGCACCTTTGATGGAACTCCTGAAGAAAGGAATGAGGATTGAATGGAAGACCGAGCACGAGTCTAGCTTTGCTAAGCTAAAAGAGTTCTTGGTCTCGGCTCCTATTTTAAAGCTTCCAGATTTCAGCAAGGAATTTGAAGTAGCGACTGACGCTAGCAAATTTTCTCTAGGCGGAGTTCTTACTCAAGAAGGAAGACCAGTGGCGTATACTTCGCGAAAGCTGAGAGATCATGAGAAGAATTATCCTACTCATGATTTGGAACTTTTAGCAATTATCCATGCGTTGAAGTTATGGAGACATTATCTTCTTGGGCGCAAGTTTCAACTGGTTATAGACCACAAGAGCTTAAAGTGGATTTTTACTCAACCTATTCTCAATATGTGACAACGACGATGGATAGAGCTGTTACAGGAATATGACCTTGACATAAAGTATAGACCAGGAAAGGAAAATGCAGTTGCAGATGGTCTTAGCCGAAAATCCATTCTCGGAGCTATCTCTATTCCAAATAACCCTATCTGGGATAGAATCAAAGAAGCATCTTTGGTAGATCCAGAGTACCAACGAATAGTATCACTAGTTCAGCAGAATAAGATGCCTGAAGCTAAAGATTACTTTCTTATGGGAGGATGTCTTTACTACAGACATAGACTCTGTGTACCCAGAGACCCAGCTCTAAAGAAGACTATTCTGTATGAAGCACATGATAGCCCTACATCCGGACATCCAGGCTATGCTAAGACTCTTCATGCTGTCAGGAGGAGTTATTTTTGGTCTGGAATGAAAGGAGACATACTTCGCTATGTGAGGCAATGTCTTTCTTGTCAGCGGATAAAGGCCAAAAGAATCAAGTTACCAAGGCAACTTCAACCTCTTGACATACCCCAGATGAAATGGGAATGCATCAGTATGGATTTTGTTACAGGATTACCTTCTACAGGAGGTTATGACTCTATTTTCGTGGTTGTTGATATGCTCACAAAAGTGGCTCATCTAATACCAGTAAAGACAACCTTTATTGCTTCAGATGTTAGTCAGGTATTCATCAAGGAGATTTTTAGGTTACATGGTCTACCCAAGCGTATCGTCAGTGATAGAGATGCCAAGTTTACATCAAAATTTTGGACTTCTCTTTTCCAATCTATTGGGTCACAATTAGCCTTTAGTACAACGTATCATCCACAGACAAATGGGCAAACTGAGAGAGTTAATCAAGTCATCAAGGACATTCTCAGAGCCTATTGTTCGCAAGAGCCAAAGAAGTGGTTACAATATCTACCTTTGGTGGATTATGCTTACAACTCTTCCGAACACAGAAGCATTGGAATGTCACCTTTCAAAGCTCTTTATGGACAGGACTGTTTAGCACCACTGAACTTCTCAGATCCAACCATCAGGGTAGAAGCCTCTAGAAAGATGTTAGAAGATATGGAAGCACAAACCCCGATCAAAAAGACCACCCTTACACCATGAACTGAATATAATGGAATAAGTAACTATTTTTAGCAGTTTTCCAGATTCTGTCAGTGCCATGATGTTTAGAATGTTTTAAAGCTTCGAAATGTGAATAAAAATAATTTTTGTAAAAAATTTCCAAAAATAGTAAGTTTTTGGTCACCCGACCCGTCCAGTTTTGATCGTCTCGAAAAACTGCACCCGTACCCCGAATTTGAGAAAAATGCATTTTCAGACCCCGGAGGCTGCTTAATATGGCAGGTACTCGAGCCAGTACGTCTTAGTTAGAGCTTTGTATAGCAACTTTCGACATCAAAATCCGATCTGTATGACCCGTTTTAGCCTAGAACCAATTTTCCTAAAAATTGTCCGGGGAGGTACCGGGGGCCCGAGGCTGTGTGGGAACAGGTTCCAGCCCACTCCAGACTAGCTTTAGCAGCTAGGGGGCACCCTCTTGCTTTGTGGGAGACTTGGGAAATCTGCCAAGCTAGCAACTCCGTCTCAGAACCAGTTAACCAAGCCAACCTAACACTTGGTGGGCAGGGAACTGGACTTGCCATGCTTAACTGGAGAAGCTCCCAAATGCAATTAGCAACACAGATAGATTTTCAGCCTGTAGGAGCCTATTTAAAGACCTGCACACACACACACACATACACACTTATGCTCACTCACACACACACAGTGCATACACACACACCTACACACACTGGGAAGGTGCTGCCGGTTCACACACTTTTTGAAGGAGAAGCAAGGAGGGAGGTGTTGCCGAATTCTCGGCTCAAGAAGCTCAATTAGATCAGAGAATCGAGAAGATTATCAGCCCTTAATCATGGTAACCACGGTTTAATTAATGCCATCTGTAAATTCTTTTCATTACCATCTAAATTCCTCGTCCATTATGCTTATCCCTAGTCGAAATTCTCTATGACTACTCTTTAAATTCTCCTTATTCATAATCTATTATGTAATCATCATTCCATAGCTGAATTATCAGCCATTCATCACTTTCGATTAATGATTAGAGTATAATTATTAGAATTTTCTCTCTCTAGGTAGCATAGTATTAATCGGCAAGCCGGTAATTGTGTAGATTTAAGAGAATCACTTTTTCTATCACCAATTAATACTGTAACTACATTAAACTCATTTCCTTTATGCATTAAGATATAATTAAGGAAAAATTAATCTGTCATTAAGTCTCTACGAGTTGACTTTCCTCACACATATGCCTAAGGTAAATCTATACCGTCTATTTGCCAGGAAATAGTTTAATCATACTTAATTCAATTCTTTGGTAATTCCAATAGTGAAATCCTAATTATTCTTAATCATGTAAGACGAATAATTATCTTAGAGCCTATTCCCATAGGATTATGTGTCATCCTTAATGATTGCTTTATGAAAGAAATCTAGAGCTCTCATATAGAGAAATTAATTGATGTCACTAATCTATCCGTTGGACTGTTATGATGCTTGCGAACCTTAGCTCTTTCTCCAAGCTAATCATTTAAAGTAGTGAGAAATGGCCCCGGTTAAGAGGACGCGCTTCGGTGGTGCCCACGATCGCGAGGCAGGAACGAGTAATGTCAACGGAAAGGGGAAAGATCCTATGGAGGAACAAATACCGGCCATCTCACGGGCCATCGATGAAGAAGTGGAAGAGGTAGATCATATTTTTATTCAAGTTGTTTAATCTAACATTGCATACGCTAGTTAGGAATGCTCATATCCCCAAACATGTTGGAGAAATCTGACGGAAACCTCGGCATTGAAATCATTGTACATTAAGTTCTAAAGTAGGAAGGTAATGTTTGATGGGTATGCTGTTTGCAATAGGAAAGAATGTCTGCTAGGGAAAATTTAGCTCGACATGTTCATTTTATTTCCAATGTTGAATCAGTCCTGACCCCCCTACTGATCACAGGGGATAGAGTTCCTCGTTAGGGCTCTTGAATCCACGACTTGCTTTCTATGCGGTGGATACCCACGACTTACTTTCTATGCGGTGGGAACCCACGTCTTGCTTTCTATGCAGTGGGAGTGTCCATGACGTGCTTTCTATGCGGTGGACATACCTAGTTGTATGGGCAGCTAGGGGACAACGGGAGGAGTGAACTCTCGTTGGAGGGGGGATGTTGTACCTCCAGAACATTGGAACTTTTATGAATAAGTTTGAGTAGAATTTTTACTAGAATTCTGTCTTGGTGTTGTTTGCAATACTGGTTGAAGGGTTGTCTTAACGAACCATGTGATTCGGAATTAAACAAGGAATATCTATGTTGAACAACCTTTGTCGTAGTAATTAGGTCACACGAGGAAGTGTGAGTGTGGGGGTGGAAAGTGGGGGCTTGGCTCAGGTTGCCAATGCCTACGAGATGGGTGGTCCCGATTGGTCGGGAACTCTCTGTCCCCATAGTGCTTACTCGATATTAGTAATGCTCATTGCCCCTAGAGCGGGGAATTCTCTAGAGTACGTGCCTCTGAAACATGGGGAAAAATGCACTCAAGGCTTCTCTCCTCTTGGAAGGTGGATCTTAGGATCGCTAGATGGTTCAAGTACGCTTCCCCTGCAAGGTGGAGCTAGATCTCCCTGCTAGTAGGCTCGAACTCGACTCACTTTGTGATGAGAGATCCTCCGCTAGTCGAACCCTGAACCATTTTGTTTGCTTCCGCAATAGATATAGTGGCCACCGGGTTCACCATCAGATCCTCCATTGGAAACGGCGGGGTGGGGACCTCACATAGCTCCTCTCCCTTTTGTTCTTCTGTCCTTTTAGTGCAAAAGAAAGATGGTACATATCGCATGTGTGTGGACTATCGTGCACTAAACCATATCACTATCAAAAACAAATTTTTTGTGCCTCGGGTAGAAGATCTATTTAATAAGCTACAAGGCTCTACCTACTTCAATAGGATCGGCCTTAAAAGTGGCTATCATCAAATAAGGATATTGGAGGAAGATATCCTAAAGACCGCGTTTCATACAACGTTTGGTCTTGATGAATATCTAGTCATGCCTTTTGGCTTGACCAATGCACCTACCACATTCAATTGTTTGATGAAGAAAACATTTAGACCCTACCCCAAGTTCACTGGAGTGTTCTTTGATGATATCATCATCTACTCTAAGTCCTTGGAGGAGCACAAGCAACATCTCCAAGTGATTTTTCAAGGATTGAGGGAGAACAAGCTTTTTCTCAACCAAAAGAAAAGTGAATTTTTCCTTCAAGAGATTCAATACTTAGGTCATATTATCTCTTAAGATGGTATCTGTATGGATCCATCAAAGTTAGAGGTAATAAAAGCATGGCCTAAACCAAGGAATCTACATGAGACAAGAAGCTTTATTCTGGTATGTGTGCATACTAAAGACGCTTCATAGCAAAATTTTCTCAAATAGCAGGACCATTATATGACTTAACAAAGAAGAACGTTAAGTATTCATGGATTGCTAAGGAGAAAAAATCTTTTACCAAGATCAAAGAAAAGCTTACCTCTCAACCAGTCCTCATGCTTCCCGATCTCTCAAACCATTTGAGGTCCACTGTGATGCTTGTGGTGATTGTCTGGGAGCAGTCTTTCTTCAAGAAGGGCATGCCATAGCATGTGAGAGCCGAAGGCTCAATACAGATGAACAGGTCTTGGACATTTATGAGAAAGAAATTCTAGCTATTCTACATGTCCTAGACACATGGAAGTACTATTTATTAGGGACTCCATTCATTTTACGAACAGACCGTCAAAGTCTCAAGTACTTCAGACGCAAAAAAAACTTTCTGACAAAAAAATGAGGTGGGAAAATTTTCTTTTGCAATTTAATTTCATATTGTTGACATTGCCGGTAAGCACAGTCAAGTGGCTGATGCACTATCACAATGGCCAAAAGTTAATGATGTGTCTATAGCAACTCACAATGATCTATCTTCTATGATAGATGAGTATGCTATTGACCCTAACTTTAAAGATATAATGTCAGTCCTTACTTTGGTGAAGAAAGAGGAACCATTCACCTTGCAGGATGGTTATCTTATCCATGGAAATAGGCTATGTGTGACCCACTCCCTTCATGAGAAAGACATGTATGAAACACATGCTCCTCCCTATGTGGGGCATAGAGGCATTCAATCTAGTCTTCAAGGAGTAAAGACATATTTCTATTGGCCTACCATGAAAGTGGACATACAAGAGTATGTTTCAAAATGTGTAGTATGCCAAAAGACTAAGTATGATAGAGGGAAGAAACCTAGATTACTCCAGCCATTGCCCAACCCTAATTCACCATGGGAGAGTGTATACATGGATTTTATCTTTGGATTACCCAAGTCCATCCATGGAAATACGGGAATATGGACATTAGTCAGCAGGTTTAGCAAGCAAGCACACTTTATTCCTCTAAAAAATACTATCAAGACACACCAAATGGCAACCATCTTCATATCTCAGATTTTCAAACACCATGGATTAACAACATCCATCGTGTGAGAGAGAGATCCTAGAATGATGATTAATTTTTGGAAAGGTCTCTTTGAAAATCTAGGTACAAGATTGAATTTCTCTTCGGCCTACCACCCACAAACGGATGGCCAAAGTGAGATAGCCAATCTTACAATACTAGATCTACTAAAGACTTATGTTACAGAAGTAGATCAACGATCACAATGGGAGAAGTACTTACCCCTTGTAGAGTATGCGTATAATAATACTGTCCATACTACTACAGGAAAAGCACCTTTTGAGATCATAGAGGGAAGACCTAAAAGTCCCTTGCTACTTAAAGTACATGGGAAGATCTTTGTTGTTAATGAGTATAGCCGTGACCTACAAGAATCTTTTCAAAAGATTAAGGAAGCTATATCCATCTCTCAACAAAGGCAAAAAGCTACTGCTGACAAGCACAGAAGGGACTTAACATTCAAAGAAAATTATTGGGTCTTATTTAAGTTTCCCAAGGCTTGATTGAGGCAAACGACGGGCAAAAATCCTACGGGCCATCAAAAGTAATTTGCTAAATTAGTAAAAAGATACTATGGTCCTTTTCAAATCTTGAAGCCAATCAATGACATGGTTTATCAACTCAAGTTGCCCAACCATTGGCCCATACACAATGCTTTTCATGTGAGCCTACTTAAGCCCTACAAAGGAGAGTCACCAATAGAATCAAATGTTGAAGACCCTCCAAAAATCGAAGACCAAGAAGAGGTGCTACAACCCGAAGCTATCCTTCAGCATGAAGACAAGGTACTACGGCATGGTAAGATTATCCGACGGTATCTTATTAAGTTAAAAATTTATCCATTTGAAAATTCTTTCTTAATGAAAAATGTTTTTGGCTTATAAGAATAATCCTCTTTTGTGCACAAATTTAAATAGTATGCATGCTTAGAATCATGTTGTGATGACGACGTCACTCAAACACAAAGTAGAATTTGTCACTCTACTTTGAGAGTATGATATGGACTAAAGAGCAGGCATCCTTGCAGTAGCTACGTCTCCTAAGCACCAAATGGACTAGTCATCCATATTGGAATGATGTCGCAAGGTGAAAAGGGATCCTTTACCCTAAGAAACATAAACTAATGACTAATACTTTATCTCTTCTACCTCGTAGTCAAGGAAGACTATGATTTCAAGAGAGAGGTAATGTCATAAAATCTAATATCTAACCAACCCAACTGATTTTCTTGTATTAAACTGATCATTTAATGTGGGAGAATAAACGGGAACAAGGGTTAGAATATAGACATGTGCTTATGGATCTGTCTCAACACGGGGCCAAGGTTATAAGGGGTCCAAATGAGAGATGGTATGTTAAAGAGAAATGCTATCTAATGGAGATTAAATACCATAGGGTTAGCTTCATTAAAGACCTCCAAAAAGTGTTCAAAAGTCCTTTGACCTTAGGCAAGCTAGGGCTGACCTTGAGGTGGGAATCCTACCCAAGCATGAGGTGCTTGTTGGCTTGCTAAGTGTTAGTGGGAACCTTACCCAAAAGCTTGAGGTGTTTCTCACATGCTTAAATGACCAGTTTAATATGAGAAAATCATTTGGGTTGATTAGATATTAGATTTATGACATGCATATTTTTTAAATTTGTGCACAATTAAAAATATAACTAGTCTTATAAGACAAAAACATGGGTCATTTAAAAGAAATTTGTACATTTGCTTACCCTAATGTAGCATTGTAAGCATTGACAAGGTTCATAGTATCCTTGAGCTGTATTCCTTGCATCCATCTAGGATCTTCAAAAGGATAATTTTTGAACTTAATAAGATACCATCGGATAATCTTACCATGTCTTTATGCCAAAGAATATCTTCGGGTTGTAGCACCTCTCTTGGTCTTCAACTTCGGGAGGGTCTTCAATTATTGGTTCACTTGGTGGCTCTCCTTTGTAGGGCTTGAGTAGGCTCACATGAAAAGCATTGTGTATGAGCCAATGGTTGGGCAACTTGAGTTGGTAAGCCGTCTCATTGATAGGTTTCAAGATTTGAAAAGGACCATAGTATCTTTTTGCTAGCTTAGCATAATACTTTTGATGGCCCGTAGGATTTTTGCCTATCGTTTGCCTTCATCGAGCCTTAGGAAACTTATGTAAGACCCAATCATTTTCTTTGAATGTTAAGGCCCTTCTGTGCTTGTCAGCAACAACTTTTTTCCTTTGTTGAGAGATGGATATGGCCTCCTTTCTTTTGAAAAGATTCTTGTAGGTCACGGCTATACTCATCGGCAACAAAGATCTTCCCATGTACTTTGAGTAACAAGGGACTTTTAGGTCTTCCCTCGATGATCTCAAAAGATATGTTTCCCGTAGAAGTATGTACAGTATTATTGTAGGCATACTCTACAAGAGGTAAGTACTTTTCCCATTGTGAGCGTTGATCTACTTTGATTACATAAGTCTTGAGTAGATCGAGTATCGTAAGATTAGCTATCTCACTTTGGCCATCTGTTTGTGGGTGATAGGCCGAAGAGAAATTCAATCTTGTTCCTAGATTTTCAAAGAGACCTTTCCAGAAATTACTGGTCATTCTAGGATCTCTATCTGACATGATGGATGTTGGTAGTTCATCGTGTTTGAAAATATCTGATATGTAGAGAGTTTCCATTTTGTATGCCTTAATAGTCTTTTTGACAGGAATACAGTGTACTTGCTTGCTAAACCTGTCAACTATTGTCCATATTCCCATATTTCCATGGATAGACTTGCGCAATCCAAAGATGAAATCCATGGATATAGTCTCCCATGGTGAATTTGGGACCCCAGGGATTCACTCTTTATACAAAATGGGATGCCACCTGCGACGAGCGGACAACTTTGATAAAACCCCTATATACAACTCATATTATGGAATATGACCCCCCTTTTTATGCTTATACGATAATCAATGGAAAAAACTATCATGCCCCTATCTTGCATATAAAATTTGTGTAAAACTAGTCAAAGAGTGTGTAGCATAGTGACTGACAACATAATGTAAGGAACCACTTGTGTTGATAACTAGATGTACCCTCAATGTGTCTTAGTTTGAGTTTCAATCTATGTGCTCGATCAGCTTGCACTCTAGCTCCTCATCCAATTCTGACACATCCAAAGCTGGTGTAAATCAACCCTTAACCTACTCCAAATCGGTCCTTATCTATGATAATCTTGATGTAAAATTTGATTTGAGACCTCAAAAGAAACTTCTCCTAAATTCATCAAAGTTATAGTGCACACCAGTGACCAATGGTTACAAGTAATTAACCCAAGTTAGGTCCCCCCCCCCCCCCCCCCCCCCCCCCCCCCCCCCCTATAATTATGATACCCCCTCCCTTATTTGTAATCTTGGGAGATAAATTATTGGGGGCCTTCCCCGAACTTATACGCTTATGTAACTTGGTAAAGAAACCCCCTCCCCTGCACTTACGTGGTGTGGTAAGTTTTCCATGGTGAATCCCCCGGGATTTGGGATAAGCAATGGCTAAAGTGGTCCAGGTTGCTTCCCTCTATCATACTTGGTCTTTTGGCATACTACGCATTTTGAAACATACTCTTGTATGTCCATTTTCATGGTAGGCCAATAGACTTACACCTCTACTCCTTGAAGAGTAGGTTGAATACCTCTATGCCCTGCATAGGGAGGAGCATGGGATTCATACATAACTTTCTCATGAAGGGAAAGAGTAACACATAGCCTATTTCCGTGGAGAATATAACCATCCTGCAAGGTGAATGGTTCCTCTTTCTTCCGCAAAGCAAAGGCTGACATTATGTCTCTATAGTAAGGGTCAATAGCATCCTCATCTATCATAGAGGATAGATAATTGTGAGTAGCTATAGACACCGCGTTAACTTTTGGTCGTCGTGAAAGTGCATTGGCCACTTGATTGTGCTTACCAAAAATATGAGCAATATGGAAATTAAATTGCGAATGAAAATTTGCCCACCTCATTTGTTTGTCGGAAAGCTTGGTTTACGTCATGAAATACTTGAGACTTTGGTGGTTGGTTCGTAGAATAAATGGAGTCCCCAATAAGTAGTGCTTCCATGTGTCGAGGGCATGTAGAATATCTAAAAGCTCTTTCTCATAAATGCCCAAGACTTGTTCATTGGTATTGAGCCTTCGGCTCTCATATGCTATGGCATGCCCTTCTTGAAGAAAAACTGCTCCAAGGCAATCACCACAAGCATCACATTGGACCTCAAATGGCTTTGAGGTATCCGGAAGCATGAGGACTGGTTGGGAGGTAAGATTTGCTTTGAGCTTTTCAAAAGCATTTTGTTCTTTAGCGGTCCATACATACTTAACTTTATTCTTAGTTAAGTCATGTAGTGGTCCTGCTATTTGAGAGAATTTTGTTGTGAAGCGTCTATAGTATGCACACATACCAATAAGCTTCCATGTAGATTCCTTGGATTAGGCCATGCTTTTATTACCTCTAACTTCGACGGATCCATACGAATACCATCTTGAGAGATAATATGACCTAGATATTGAATCTCTTGAAGAAAGAATTCGCTTTTCTTTTGGTTGAGAAAAAGCTTGTTCTCCCTCAATGCTTGAAAAATCACTTGGAGATGTTTCTTATGTTCCTCCAAAGACTTGGAGTAGATGATGATATCATCAAAGAACACTCCAGTGAATTTGCGGTAAGGTCTAAAAAGTTACTCCGTTAGACGATTGAACATAGCTAGTGCATTAATCAAGCCAAAAGGCATGACTAGATATTCATAAATACCAAAGGTTGTGCAAAACGCGGTCTTTAGGATATCTTCATCCACTATCCTTATTTGATGATAGCCACTTTTAAGGTCAATCCTACTAAAGTAGTTAGAACCTTGTAGCTTATCATACAGATCTTCTACCCAAGGCACAAGAAATCTGTTTTTGATAGTGATATGGTTTAGTGCTCGATAGTTCACACACATATGGTATGTACCATCTTTCTTTTGCACTAAAAGGACTTGAGAACAAAAGGGAGAGGAGCTAGGCCGGCCTCACCATCCCTTTGTCTACCAATTCCTGCACTTGCCTCATGATCTCCTCTTGTTGAGCTTGAGAGACTCAATAAGGAGGCTTGTTAGGCGGTGAGCTACCTGGAAGGAGCTCAATTTGATGGTCATCATCCCCTCCTTTTGGAGGTAAGTCCATAGGGATATCATCGATGAACACATCTTGGAATTATTTTAGAAAATTTGACAAGTCTAACTCTTCTTGCTTCCTATTATTTATGTTTGATGAAACATTAGTATCTTTTACAGACTCTTTGACAAAAATCATGTACACGAAAACTAAGCTCTTCATTGATTTATCAAAAGCAGGAGGACTTACAAGTGGAATAGTGCGACCACGCTCACTAGCATCTATATACATGTTCTTTTCCCTGTAGGTGAAGTAGATTCTCTTTTCAAGGAGCTTCATATTGGCTGCCATGCAATCAAACCATGGCGCCCCTAGGATAGCATCCTCATCTTGGAGAGGAGAGATGAAAAAGTCTTCTTTGTCAACATAGCTTTGGACATGAATCCTCAACTTCCCAATCAAGGGAGTAACGGAGGCTTGCTATCCATTGAAAAATGTGTCAATCGTTACAATATCTCTCATCTCAAAATCTTGAATGCCCAGCTTGGTGGCCAATTCCATTGATATGAAGTTGTAAGTAGAGCCAGGGTCAAAGAGCCAGGGTCAAACAAGATGAAGGAATCATGCTCTCTTACCTTTCCCCAAGCATAAGAAAGTGATGATCCTTTGCAATGAGTATCCTCTTTTGGAGCTTCAATGGTGGAAGCCCTAGGAGTCTCATTGCAAGCATTCTTCTTGGGGTAAGAACAATAGCCATGTCCTTGCTTCCCACACTTGAAACACTTATGGTCCTTGCAAAAATCTTCAAGATCTTCGTGAGAGAGTTTGTTTTTGCCTTTGTAAACTCCCTTCTCCTTGGACCGATTGTTGTTGTTGTTGTGGGAAGTGCCTTGGGAAGACTTTTTAGCATTGGTTTTCCCCTTTGTATCATTTTTGTATTTTTTTTCCATGGGTTTGACATTCCGTCTAGCCCCTTGATGGAAATTGATGCATGAAGAAACCATGGTGTGATGGATTACTTCGGTGATAGAACCAGGCCTTTGAGACTTGATGTATTCGGCCATCTCTTCAGGTAATCCTGCACAAAATTGCTGATTTTGCTCGACAAAGTCTATCTTTTGAAAAATAGTAGCCTTGAGATGTAAATCCCAAAACTTGTCTACATACTTATGGATAGACTCATGAGAGAAAAGCTTCAAGCTGCACCTTTCAGTAAGCACTTCATCCTTTGCATCGCTTGCAAGGAATTGCTTCATGATGGAAACTTGTAGAGTTTTCCATGTTTTTGGGGCTTCGCCATTGCCACAAAGGGTAGCCCACCATTGAGGAGTTGATTGTTGAAGTGCATAGCTACATGGTGTAGCTTGGAGGACTCTGTGAAGCCCTCGTCTCCAAAGGCCACATCAAATTGCTGGATGAAGGCGAACACTTTGGCGGTAGCACCAAAGGTTCCATCATAGGTGAGAGAAGAGATACTCTTTCCTTCTTCCTTGACTTCTTTAGCTTTTGTGACCTTTGCCATGCAGGGTATGATTTGCGATGTCCTCCCCTCTTGTATTCTCTAGGAGAATAGCCATAGCATTTGGCGGAAGAGAAGGAAGGTGAAGAAGAAGGAGAAGAGGGTGACCTCTTCCTAGCCCTCCTCTTCCTTTGTTTCCTCTCTTCCCTTTTGGAATGACGAGGAGAAGGATTGTGTGTTGATATTTTTCTCTTGGGAGGAGTGGACGATCGTCTAGACCGCTGCCTTCGTGGAGCCACATCTTCAAAGGAACTTAAAGTTTCATTGCTTTCTTGCTCTTTGGATTCCTCCTCTCGTATGGGAGAGAGTCTTATTTTGGGGGTCTCTTCAAGAGGCCTCCTAAGCTCTCTCTCTCTCTCTCCTCTTGGAGAGGAAGGGAAATTCCATAAGCGTGAATTTTTTGAGTAACTTCGGCTTGCAAAGCAGGGTTGCCCATAGCTTGCTGCAAACTAGTTACGAGATAATTCACAAACATGGGGGCATCATCATTAGCACCTTCATGTACAAAATCAAAGCTATCAATGTTCATTCTACTCTCTTGGTTATTGTCAGCCATGTTAACAAAATTTGTGTACATACTTAGTGTATGCTTTGGCAATTCAAAACCTTAGTTGTCACTCCTCTTAGCCTTTGGAAATCGGCTCTTAAGTATCTACACCCACGGCTAGAAATGGTTAATTATAGAGAGTAGTGGAATAGGTCTAACATAGCAGAGTTGCCAAGGGCTACCTCCTTTTGGACTTCTTATGGCTCAATAATGGTAAAGCCGTAGGAAAGTCTAAAAAGACTCCATTATCAAGTCCAAATCTCCCGAGGTGTGCACCATATCCCACATAGTGGACTCAACAAAACCGATAATAGATTCCAGTTCCACTTACCTTGATATAATTAACAAAACCAACCATTTATAGGCTACTTAAGGACCTCTCTTCTTAAGAAAGAAAAGATAAACCAAATGCTCTGATACCAGTGTAATGTAATTGGCCTAATAACTTGAGAGTAGTGCAAATTAGAGAGAGTACTTTTGTGAAATTACTTTGTGAGCATAGTGGGTGAACATAACTTGAGAGTAGTGGAAATTAGAGAGATTACTTTTGTGAAATTACTTTTGTGAGCATAGTGGGTGAACATAATTGATGGTAGAAACATAAACGTAGCATTTAGTCAACTTGGCATGAACAATACTTTTGCAAGAGAGAGAACTTAGATAGCATGACAACAGTTGAGGACCAGATTTATGTGGAGCCGTTCCCCCCTCCAATAAGCATTTGTATTATGATTTCTCCCATCAAGAAAGACTTGTTACAATAAAATCTTTGTGTTCCTTGTGACCTAGGTGATGCAATGAACATGGAAATATTCATGTATCACGAGCATATTATAAACTTGGAGGAAATCATTGACTATCCCAAGCCTCAATCCCAAGACCTCAAACACCTTCGAAGGTGGAGAGAGCTAGCAGGGAATGAGGGTAGGGAAGAGGAAGAAGAAACATTTCATAGGAGAAAGAATTAGTTCCTCACTTATCATCACTCTTCTTGCTAGCATACATAATAGCATAGAATTAAGATGGAGAAGATGGCAAGATCAAGCATTGAAGCATGGCTCTTGGTTGGATTTTCACTCCATAGCCAAGAGTGTTGGTGTAGGCTCTCAACCTCTCTACTTACTTGGAGAAGGAAAGGGAGCTCTTGCAATTTTCACTTCAGACAATGAGAGTGTGTGTGAGTGTGTGTGGGAGAGTATACCCCCAAAGAAAGCCCCTAGCTTCCTTGGTCGACCCCCCCTTCTAGCTCATGCTTGAAGCTCATTGGACCTCTCCAGGCCTAGCCAATCACAAGCAGGAGGTAAATCAAGTAACAAGGGTAGCCTTGGGGAAAGTGTCCCCCTTTCCCCTTTGAGAGAGAGGACTTGATAGATGTAAAAACAATTAATGAAATCTTCTAATTTCATTGGACCCCTTGGGTGGCCAACCAATAGGCTTCAGGCACACCATGAGGGCAACATGAGGAGGAACTTGACAAGTGTCCCTTTTTCTTTCTTTGTACCAAGAATGCCTTGTGTGAGTGTGTGTGTGTTCTCTCTCATCCCCCCTCTTGTAGGGCTCTCCCTCTCCTTGTAGGGATTAACTTTGACTTTTGTGCCACCTCAAGCCCCTCAACCTTGGGCCTAGTTCTCACCACAATCTTGGCCCTTAAGCCCCTCAAGCTTGGGCTGGGTTCTCACCTCAAGTACAGCCCTAACATATCAAGCATGACAAGCACCTCAAGCATATCAATCATCAAGCACTTCAAGCATCTCACTCGTCAGGCACCTCAAGCACCTTAGTCATCAAGCATGACAAGCACCTCAAGCACCTTAGTCATCAAGCACAACAAGCACCTCAAGCGCCTTAAGCTTGGGCCGGGTTCCCACCTCAAGCTCAGCCCTAACTTACCTAAGTTCAAAGTACTTTTACAGTAATTATTGGAGGTGTTCAATGAAGCTAACCCCAAGGTCTTATGCTCCATTGGTTAGTATTGCTCTTTGATAGAACATCTCTCATTTGGGCCCCTTTACCATTGGCCCCATGTTGAGATAGACCTATAAGCACATGTCTATATCTTAACCCTTGTTCTCATTTATTCTCCCACATTAAATGATTATTTTAATATGAGAAAATCATTTGGGCTGGTTAGATATTAAAATTTATGACAGGGAACTTCATGTGGATGCTTATCAAGGCCTTGCGGACATGTGGCACCTAGGGATGGGGTGGAAGGAGTGAGAGGCATTAATGTTAGACAAAGGAATGTTTTGCCTTCATTTTTTGTGGGTGGTCCATGGAATATGTATTAGCTCTATCAAGATGCCATGGAAATTGTACGCAAGCAAGGGAGGCCAAAACTGTTTATAACTTTCACATAAATCCACGTTGAAAAGAGATTGATGATGCCTTATTGCAATGGAAAACTGATTTTGATTGTCTTGATTTGACAATGCTAGTCTCTTATCATACGTTGACTTGATGCATTTGCTTACACATGTTTCTATTTTTGGAGATGTCATTGGATAGGCCAGAATCATAGAATTTCAAAAAAAGAGGACTTCCTCATGTGCTCACATTTTGTTAATACTTGCATTTGAGGACAAGCCAACTGATGTTTTTCACTATGATAAAATGGTTTGTGCTGAGATACCAAACAAAGACAAGTTTCCTAATTTGCACAATGTTATAACCTAATGGAACATTCACGGTCCATGTGGTATTTAGAATCAAAATGCAACATGCATGGTATAAGGAAGTGTAGGTTCAAATATCCATGCAAGTTTTGTGCATAAACTTGCACTGATGGTGATGGATATCCAACATAGATGCGGCGAGATAATAGAAATTATGTGCTATTAAAACGAGTTGGAGAATTGATGGGTTGTGCTAATAATCCACTTCTCTCATTGAGATATAGAGATCACATCAATGCTGAGATATGCTCAACTATCATAGTTGTAAAATATCTTTACAAATACATGTGTAAGGGCCATGATAGAGTCACAGTTTTACTTCAAGAAGATGATGAATGTGTTCTTGATGAGATTAAAAGCTATCTAGAGCCACTTTATGTATCGACACATGAGGAAATTTGGAGGATATATAGATTTGAGCTACATGATGAGAAGTCCGATACAATGCGGTTTACACACCACATAAATTATCACCTTAAATTCTTGAACAATCTCTAAGAAGCTAGCCACAAAGGGGTCACTATGAAAGACACGACGAATCTTGGACTTCCAAATATTACTGAAGAAATAGTATCTAACAATTTGAGTACATATTAGAAGTGCAAAACTTCAAAACTATTTCCCAGCAAGGCACAAATCCTTCTTGAAACCCCTATCTTCCACATTGTTTGTATCCATTTGCACATCTTTCCTACTAGGCTTCTAATAGCTGGGCATTCCATGAAAAGGTGGGTGAGGTCTTTGCTAGCCAATATACACCCAGAGCATCTGTTGGACCCGATAACGTGTGCTTGAACCTTGATGCCTATTTCCAAAGATCCCCACAGTACCTTCCACAAAAATATCTTCATAAAATGAGGCAATTGTGGATTCCAAATGTTTTTCATTGCCTCAACCCATCTAGCCTCCGTCCATTAATTCTTCTGCTGCTTGTTCAAAGGGGCGAGCCAGTTAGCCTCATGTACTAACACTTGGTAGATTCCCTTGGTATGAGGTTTAAATAATTGGCTACTGAAAGGCCATTACCAAAATTTCCACTCAGAAGTCGATTCACAGATCAACATCAAAATATTGTTCAGGCCTTCTACCACTATATTAAGAAGCAGTTTTTCAATGCCATTGAGTTGAAACTAGGCTGCCACCTAGTCAAAAGATTTCCAACCCTTGCTATTTCTATCCCAGAAGTAGCCCAACCACTAGAGTTGTTTGAGGATTGACCGAACGGTGGGCGTCCACCTAGCTAGACACATAGCCAAACACCACAATTGTAGTCTATTATTTTGCCAAGCTAGTGTAGTGATACTCTATGTAAATGCTGATTTTAGAATAGCAAGTCAATTCCCTGAGTTGTAATTCTTTCATGAGAATTGTAAAGGTCCATGTGAACCAGTCACTGGCCATTTAGAACGCCCTAGGTATAAATGTCAATAACCTTAATGTGAAAGGAAGGCTTATCTTTAAAGAAGAAGAAGGGAGCTCTAAAACGTACGCTCAAGATACTGAGCTGCTCCAATTTGTAATCAACTTTTCTCTCAACGATTGGGTAATCAATTTTCAATTACAAAACTTGCATTGTGTTCCTCTCTCTTTGCTCTTTCATTTAAGTGTAAGCATTGTCAGTTTTGTTGTGGTTCACGACTACACATATGTGAGTCTTAATTGCATATTTGAGTGCTTAAATCATTATTTTAGTCGTTTTGACCATAGGAGAATGTTCCTAGACCATACGGCGACCTTTCTGGATATTTTTGTTGCAGTTTTCAGGACCTTCTTCATGATGGATCATGAATATGTTACCTTGTCGGATTGCCAAACTTGCTAGGATAGTGTCCCTAGGTGTCCTTGACCTCCTCCTAAGGTTTTGTTGCATTTCGAGTCCGTTCGAGTACCGAAATGGCACGCTGATTTGGAGTTGTGAGAAAGGACATAGGAAAATTTTCCTGATCATTGAGTGTTGGTTTTCTTGTTGAGTTGGTGTGTTTGCTTGTTAAGTTTCACTCCTTGATATTGACGATCTCAAAGAGTCTACGTGCCCCATCCGAGTCATTTCCCTGAGTATTGACATTATGTTAGTGCCAGATCTCTATGCTACAGACGTCCGTCGTGGCGACCTGCTAACATTGGCGTCATTGTCGAGAATATGATCCTTAGATGGTGAGTGACCTAGTGCGTATTTAGAGCATTATTTTCGGAGGATTTTTCTCTCCATTTCATTTACACTTTAGTAGTGAAGCAGCTAGACATGGGGTTTTGTGCTTGATAGAGTCTAGAAGTTGAGGACTTGCTCGATCTATTCTTGGTATGTCACGAGCACGTGGAAATTGTTAACTATGTCACGAGGATGTGGCAACCGCTAACCTTAGTTGTTGGTTTATTTTTAATGATTTTTGTTCAATTTTTGAGACCCTCTTTTTAAAATTGAAAATGGTCGGACATTGTATGGACAATGTGAATGATAGTTTCACTTGCAGATGGGAAGTTGGTCGACACCGGAACTCGTATAGTAAGAGGATATCTAGGTTCAGTTCAAGATCATGTAGGTACCCCCATCGCACTTAGCAAGTTGGTGGATACTAGGAAGTGAGCTCAATAAAGGCATAGTGCCAAGGTGGGGTCATCGAGGGTAAGTACCTAACAGTTGGGCCACATTGCCTCTCTCTCTCTCTCTCTCTCTCTCTCTCTCTCTCTCTCTCTCTCTCTCTCTCTCTCTCTCTCTCTCTCTCTCTGTGTGTGTGTGTGTGTGTGTGTGTGTGTGTGTGTGTGTGTGTGTGTGTGTGTGTGTGTGTGTGTGTGTGTGTGTGTGTGTGTGTGTGTGTGTGTGTGTGCAGTGTGTCCCGGTTGTCTAGCGTAATTCCACCTCCAAAGTTTATAAAAGTTTCCTCATAAAATACATTTTGAGGGTGGAAAATTCTACATATCTCGACCTGCAGGAGTGAATGATATGTCTGGTTGTTTGCCAAAGTGTTTTTTCCAAACATTGTAGTACTCTCTCTCTCTCTCTCTCTCTCTCTCTCTCTCTCTCTCTCTCTCTCTCTCTCTCTCTAAGTGGACACAAAGCCAGTGATGCACACTATCAAAGCCTCTGTTCCCATCCCCTTATGGGACGGGCACGTAAGCTTTACACATTGCTATGTCCAAAGCAGTGGTAATATATTAAAAGATACTCCCACCACCATGAAAAGGCACTTACACCTAGGGCTAGAGTAAGAGAAGACGGCAATGGGGGAGGAGAGTTGCAAATAGACCATTGGTAGCTAGTGTTACTTATTTTAGTGGGCATGGAGTGAGCCCAAATCAAAGGGGCTGGCCCTGCTACCACCATACCTCTAAAAAAGCGATCATCAAAGAGCAATTTTTTCTTTGCACATGGGAGACCTCTCTCATGCACACAAAAAAATTTCTAGCTTGTGGCCATGGCACACCCTTATCTTCTCCTTGCTCTTTCGCTTAGATCCAAGAGGGCTTTGGAAAGAGTAGGAGCTTGGCCCCTCTGGCTAGTAAGAGCAAGACGGCGATGGGGGAGGAGAGTCACAGATAGAACATTATTAGAGGTTTCTTATTTTGCTTTTCTAGGATTCTCCTCTTTCTTTATACTTTATCTAGATGGGTTAGGCCTCTCTCTCTCTCTCTCTCTCTCTCTCTCTCTCTCTCTCTCTCTCTCTCTCTCTCTATAAAAAACCCATTTGGGTTGCCTTGGGGAACGTGGGGGTTTTTGCATTGAGGAGATCCCCATACGTTTTTGTCTGGGAGGTGGAAGGAAGGTCTTCATTAAATGAAGATAGAAAGTGTTAGAGAGAAAGCCTTAAATACTCCCTTGCCCCCCCTCTTTCTGTCTCTCTTTAGACCTCCCCATCATCGGTAATCACTGAGGTTAAAAAACCTTAAATGCTCTTGCCCCCCCCCCCCGTGGCTCTCTCTCTCTCTCTCTCTCTCACACACACACACACACACACACACACACACACAGCCGTTTTTTGACCTAGTAGGCAGCAGTTCACTCTTTTGACCATAACTTGCTCATCCGAACTCCGATTTAGGTGATCTATAGCCTCAATCGAAGAGCACGAAGCCCTCTACGCATTGATGTAAAGACGGAATTTTTCTGTGTAATGAAAGGCTTTGCTGTAACAGCATCTCAGAACTGAAAAAACTGTCAAAACTTTGCGTTTTTGTTGCCGACTTGAAGGCAATGTCAGACAAAACTCGCAAGGGTGGAAAAGCCACACTCGCCATGGAGAATGATGCAAAATCTCCAAGGAATTTGGATGCTAATCCAACGACATCGTCTACAACAACGGAAGCAATGATCATGGCTTACTTGATCTCGTTACAAGAAACCGTCAACAAGCAAGGTGAAGAGTTGCGCGCACTTGCAATGGAGAATGGTACTTTAAGAGTTCTTGTTGTGGAGAATGAGCACCTCAAGAAGGTTCTTGAAATGCAAACTACACGCTTGATGCATCTTGAGAATGAAGTTCAAGAATGTAAACGCTCTCTTGTGGACATGAATGTAGTGAAAGAGCGCTTGAGCAAAGTTGAGAGTGATCATGTATTGAAAGAGGAAACGATAGATACAATACGACATGATGTATGTGAGATGAGAAATGCATCCAAATCATGGGCTGATATATGTAAGGATAATGTGGTTTCTACATCTCCTATCACGCAAGCCGTTGTCCAAGCAAAGAATGTAGAGAATGTGGACACTCAAGAATTGCAAGAACGACAAAAACGCTCAAAGAACATCGTCATTCGTGGAATCAAGGAGGAAAGCATGGAAACACCCCAATCTCTTGCGGTTGCTATTGAAGAGTTTTTTGCTACACACTTTGGCATGTCAGGAATCATGGCTTATGGTGCACATCGAGTTGGAAAACAAGGAGTCCCTCGCTCGGGAGAAAGACCTATTGTATGTACCATGGCTGATGAGGTAAAGAGAAAGATCATCCTTGACAATGGTTGGATCTACCTCAAAGGAACGGGTTGTAATGTATATGAGGATCGCACTCTTATGCAACAAAATGTACGTCGCAAAGCATACGAGGAAAGAAGCAAGAAGGTTAAGGTATCATCTCAAGAAGAAAAGTCACTTGAGGAGGATGCAAGTCCACCCAACAAATAGGGACACATGATCTATGAGACCAACTCACGCTTGCGAATAAGCTTTTGGAATTGTAACGGGTATCCATGGAATGCAGGAATTGGCATTGATGAGCTTACCAATGACTCCGATGTGATACTTCTTGTCGAAACATGGGAGCATGATGCGCAACGAATTCTTGGATTTGACAAATACGATGTACATTCTTTGATGTGGGCCACAAATGCAAAGCAACGAAGAGGCCAAGGAGGCGTAGCATGTATGACCAAAAAGGGTTTGAAAGATGTTTCCATTGTCAAAGAAGATAAGTATAAACGCTACTTATGGCTGAAAATCAGCCCACCAAATGGTCAAGTCATGTTTGTGGCCGGCTGCTACATTCCTCACTATGACTCCAACTTTTATGCTCGCTTGAATATGGATAGAGATCAGCCCTTTGTTGAACTAGAGGAAGACATTGCTCATTACAAGGATCAAGGTGAAGTCATTGTTTTTGGAGACATGAATGCTCGCACAAATATGTTACAACACGACACACAACAAGTCGACATGCCGCATGTATCAAGAAGAGTGGATGACTCATACATGTATAATCGAAGTTCTAATGATGCAAAAGAAGTGGATCACTATGGAAAGTCACTTCTACATATGTGCAATAGTACCGGAATGCTCATTGCAAATGGTGTATCTCTATGGCAAGGCACCAATGACTTTACATGTAGAAAGCACAATGGTGCTAGCGTGATTGACTATATGTTGTTCTCAGAAGCCACTCTAGAATGCATACAAAGCTTTACACTTGGTGAATGGAATCCGGAATCGGATCATAGGATGTTATGTATTGACCTCAAGTGTGGTAAACGGCCCGAGCATGTAGCCTCCAATCATGATGTGAATCATTTGTACCTACGTCTAGACTTCAAACGAGCACTTATATATGCTGATATGGTGGACCAAATGTTAAGCATGATAGAGCGTCAAGGGAGCCCAACATTAGAATGCAAGTGGAAAGTTTTCAAAGAAGTAATTTTCTCTTGTGCGAAGGAATGCTTTTCGGTGAAACACATGTCTTGCAAAAGGTCTAAGAAGGGTAGCACCAAGAAGAAATGGTTTGACATGGAATGTAGTCAAGCCCGAAAACACTTGCTAAGATTGGATGCAATCAAAGACAAGGAAGTTTACTTGGAATGTTCACACACATACAAAGCACTTGTTCAAAAGAAGAGGAGAAGGTGGGAAGTCGAAAAACAACTTCTTTTAGCACAAGAGAAAGCACATGCATGTGGCAAGTTTTGGCAAAATCTAAAAGGCAAGCGCGTTGAGAGCTTTGGTGACTTGACTCTTGAGGATATGTATATGCATTGTAAGAACCTCTATGAGCAACCCAATGTTGATAAGATGGAGGGTTGTAGCTCCCTTCCATTTATGTCTCCCTTCTTTACCATTGAAGATGTATGCCGCGCGCTTGAGAAACTTGCTACTCGCAAGGCAGGTGACCTTCAAGGTGTCAAGGCTGAAATGATTAAATGGACAAGCAAGAAAACACGATATTGGATATGCGATATGTTTAACCTTGCACTTCAGTATGGCATGCCTCATGATTGGAGTGCAAATTGGATCAAACCTTTGCACAAAGGAGGAGATGTAAACAATGTGAACAACTATCGCACTATAATGGTTGGTTCTTTGATGGAAAAGTTATTTGGATGTATCATGGAGATGAAGATAAGTGAATGGGCTGAAAAGAATGGCAAACGTGCGCTTGGCCAAGCAGGTTTTCGAAAGCATCATAGCACTATTGATCACCTTGTCACTCTTCGAGTTCTTATGGAAGCGTCTCGATTGAAAGGAAAAAAGTTGTATTGTTGCTTTGTGGATTTCAAGAAAGCTTTTGACATGGTACCGCGAGGAAATCTTTGGAGACGTATGCAAAGCCTTCAAGTGCCGAGAGAATTTATGCATGCAGTCTTTCGCATCTACCAAAAAGTGATATGTCGATTACGTATGGGAGATGGAATTTCAGAATTTTTTGCAAGCACTATTGGTGTCAAACAAGGATGCCCACTTTCCCCAACCCTCTTTGGGCTACTCATTGATGAATTGGAATACATGGTTCTTGATTTTATGTAGCAAGAAGGTATAGAAGAGGTTAAGATTGGAAATGCGGTGATCATGCTTTTGCTTTATGCCGATGATGTAGTGCTCTTGGCACATACCTTAGAAGATGCACAAAAGCTTATGAGTGTCTTGGAACGCTTTTGCCTACATAGCGGGCTGATCGTGAATGGATCCAAAACCAAGGTTATGCTTGTAAAGACCCTCAATGACGAAAATCCATGCATTGTATACAACAATGAGAAACTTGAAGTGGTAGATCACTTCAAGTACCTTGGCCTTGAGGTTCCATCCAATCATAAATGGAAGGATTGTGCAATGCGTCGCTTGGAAGCCGGAAAGAGGGCTTATTATGCATTTGAGAACATGTGCAATGCAGGAGAGATCAAGTGTTGGGCTCTCAAAAAGTACCTCTTTGACACATTGGTGACACCGGTGCTTCTTTATGGAGTGGAGGTGTGGGGTGGAAGCATCGGGAAGTCTACTTGGAAAGAGTTTGAGAATGTCCAAAAGCGTTTTCTCACCAACTTTCTCCAAGTCAAGACACAAACACCCTACATGCTCTTACTTCTTGAGTCCGGATCGCTTCCCATTGAGGTCTTGGGCATGGAAAGGGTTGTGGAGTACATGCGTAAGACACAACGTAGCCCTTTGCATCGACTTCCTAGAATCGCATATGAAGCAAGTCAAAAGGTTCAAAAGACATGCAAGAGCAAAATACTAAGTTCGGGGTGGATGCTTGATATCAAGAAATGGTTTGGAAGATGGGATGCATGTCACTTGGTCAAGGATGCGTCGATCGACTCCCAAGTTAATGAGGCCTTCTTACAACGCCAATGTATCATGGCTTGGGAGAAATCCGGAGGTTCTCGCTTCAGCCATTACACCACACACGTTGCCCCAAACTACAAATCTCTCTTCTTCTCGGAACGAGGTAACCGAACCCATTCCTACATCCTTGAGCCCATCCCGTTGAGTGCGATCCGCACCATTGCCTCCATTCGTCTTAGCCCCCATTCTCTACGCTGCGAGACAGGACGTTGGGGCACTGGCGAGGAGTGTCATCGACTTTGCACCTTATGCCCTCGTCAAGTGCGAGAGAGTGAGTACCACACACTACTTGAGTGCTCAGCTTTTGACCACATTAGGTCCTCTTTTCCCCATATATTCAGCCATGAGCTCTCTCTACATACCTTCCTCTCCCAACCACGATGTGGACTCTCTATTGCTACGCTCATTTCAGCCATTTTTGAGCATCGAGAGTCATTTATGAACTCCACTCACACCACGTGACATGTTCATTTGGTCCCATAGGTCATATTTGACCTCCCAGGACGATAATAGAACTATCTATCTATCTATCTATCTATCTCTCTCTCTCTCTCTCTCTCTCTCTCTCTCTCTCTCTCTCATTTTTTTGTTGCTTCTCCAACAACGACCACCTCTATTTTGAGTAGCAGCCCTCACTTCTGCTACTCAAAATAGAGGTGGGCGTTGTTGGAGAAGCAACAAAAAAATGCAAGAGCAAGAGAGAGAGAGAGAGAGAGAGTGAGTGAGTGAGTGGGTGAGAGAGAGAGAGAGAGAGATAGATTTTATTAGAGAAGAAGCTGGTGTAGAAAGATTCTTCAAAGGCCTGGAGGTGATAGGATGGCAAAAACATGATCCTTTGATACAATGCATGTATCACCTCCTTGGAAGGCTGACCAGACATCGTATGCACATCTGTATGTACCTTGAAAGAAGAAGATACTGTCTGTCACCTGGCCTGATTTGAATGTCTCGAAGACTGCCAAAAGTGTTTTGCAAATCTTTCTCATCATAATGCAAGATAGGTCAGGTGAGCCAGTGAACAACTTGATGGCGCCCGTTAGGGTTTTCACCATGTATTGAACACTTATTCTCTTACCTGCCTTTGAGCCTACTAGCAGCTTTGGGTAATTTATCCAAGTAGGTTGCCTTCTTTGCAATAGCTCATGGGCCTTCCACGTCCGCATCCTTGGTAGAGGACAGAAACTAAGGTTATTTTTTATGACTTTAGGTGCCTCTACCAGATGGATTGGATATTGTGGATACTTTGTCAGCCATGCCTTTCTCCACCTGGGTTGAGAGTCTACTATCAACTTTACCCCTTCAGGCTTGGAGATGTCTACTTTATACATTGGCACTGTTGGCTCCTCTCTTATCCGCTTGTTGATTGTGGCAACTTCATATTTCAGCAGAGGATATGGGAAAGAGGGCTGTAGCCATTCACGTCGTAGGTTTGCATGCATCTATTTTCTGAATAATCATTGATTTAAAGACCCTCTGCTCCCATTCCAACGCTTCTTTGGCGGTTTCTCTGACTGCTGCTTCTATTGCCTTTTGCAGCTTCTCTTCTTCTTTTTGTGTCAGATCTTGTGGCTCTTGAGAGGGTCCTACAAGGATTTCCTCTTGTATGGTGGTGTCTATTGGATCTGCCACATTCTCTATGTCTATTCCCTCCATAGCTGCTGGTCCGGTGCTAAGCTGATCTTCTGTTTGCTGGCTGCTGGCCTCTTAGCTCTTCTATTTGCTTCTGAAATGTCTTCTTTTCTGCTTCATCTTGTTCTCCCATATTCACAAGGAGGTCGTTTAGATCTGCGTTTATCTTTTCCGCCTCCTCGAGCTTTCTCTTGATGGCTTCTAGCTCCTTCTTCATGGCTGTGTTTTCTTCTTCCATGCGGGTCTTCATGACCACTGACCCCACGGCCATCATCAACCTCTGCTTTTTCTCTAAGGTTAACTCCTTTTGGACCTCTTTCATTTGTTCTTCATAAAGCTCCGTCTCTGAAGTGGTGTGAGTCGAGCTAGCAGCTTTGACTCTAGTAGGAGATGCCCGTAGCCATTGGATGGTTTGATCTTTGACTTTAATCTGGTCTTTTAGCTCGATGACCTCATCCTGGCTATCTTCCTGCTCTATCTCTGCCTTCTCTTTGGCATTCCTCATGGCTTCCACTTCCTTGGATTCTTTAGCAAGTTGTAGGGTTATGTTGTCCCTTTCCCTTTCTGCATCTGTCAATGACTTGCTAAGTTTTCTGTATTCTTCTTCAACTCTTTACAGTCTTTGAGCTGTTGCCTGATTTTCTCGTTCCATCTCCTGGCATCTTTGCAATGTTGTGGCCAGACTGGCTTGCAGCTCTGCTTCTTTCTCTATATGCTCTTGGCTCTGTCTTCGTAGTGTTTCTACTTCAGATTTGATTTGTACTTCGATGGTTTTGAGATTAGCAATCTCACTTTCCGTGGCCATTGATTGTGCCCTGAGCCCGGTTAGCTTGTTCATCACCACATCCCAATCATTGGTGGGTGGCTGCAGGTCCACTGTGTCAGTGGCCATCTCTTTTAGTTCCACTAACCGCAGGCTCTGCATCTGTTCTTTGGGCATTGTGCTTGCCAAGTCAAATGCTACTATAGCTGCCTCTTCTCTTGAATATCCCGCAGTTAGTAGATCACGAAATGTGTTAAACCTTCTTTCCTATGGATCTATCTTTTCCTCTTTCTGTTCATCTTCTTCTTGCTACTCATGCTCTTGGCTCTTTTCTTGCTGAAAATCTTCTTGTTCCTCCTCCTTTTGTTGGGTTTGTGGAGGGCTACGAGGAGGTGGTGATGGCGGTGGGCTGGACTCCGGGCTGGACGGTGGAGTTGGTGGCTTCTTCTTGAAGTCCCAGTCCGCCTTGGTCATCCGCTCTCTTTCTTGGCCTTCTTGCTCTTCTAGCAGTTCCTGACGTACTTCATCCACTTCTTCTTTTGACACCACCAATGCGTCCGAAACGCCAAAATACCCTAAAAACGAATGTCTACTTGTCTCATTCCGACATCCGAAGGGCAAAAAATGTCAAAAAAACCCCAAAAAATGGGCTTTTTACTTAAGGTGCGCGAGGAGGCATTCTAAAATTCTAGAATGCCCCCCTGCGCGTCGTTAGTACAAAGCTCCTTTTAGTGATTTTTGGACACTTATTTTTCAAGAAAGCCCCTTTTTAGAGGTTTTTTGACATTTTCCTCTAAAAAACTCCCTAAAAAGAGGAAAAAAGGGGCTTTTTACTAACGGCACGCGAGGAGGCATTCCAAAATTTTAGAATGCCCTCTCGCGCGCTGTTAGTAAAATGTTCTTTTAGGGGTTTTTGACATTTTTTGCCTCTTTGGATGTCGGAGCGAGGAAATTGGACATTCATTTCTAGGATATTTGGGCGTTCTAGACACATTGACAATATCAAAAGTTTCAAAATCTTCCACCACTTGATAGTTTTGTGAATTTTTGAGTTCTAGTGATGACGTAAGCCGTATTAAATGCACCGCATCTACCTTCTGAAAAAGGTGCTCGCATTAAATGAAAGAGAGTGATCATCTTCAAGGACCACTAGATTACTAAATGAGGAGAGGGACACCTTTTATATTTTTGTTAATATCAATCTATTTTTCTATGTAATGTAGGCTCTTCTCTCATTGGAGGAGCTTATTTTCCTCTCTCTTCCAAAAGACCTCCGAAATCTCCTAATGGCCTAGTATCTTGTGTGTAGCGGAAAATAATATGAACATAGTGAGCATTTCATTAGAATAGGTTCCTAATGAGCATAACAAGAGTGCTTGGGTGGAGAGAGCAGTCAAAAGCATAACACCTAGTTAGATAGCATGAACAATACTTCAAAAGAGAGAGAAATTAAGCTATTGACAACAGTTGAGGACCGGATTTTCATGGAGCCGGTCCCCCTCCAAAAGGCTTTGTATTATAGGTTTCTCCCATCAAAAGTGACATTTTACAATACAATCCTTTGTGTTCCTTCAATACTAGCTACTGCAATGAAGATGGGATCTTCAAGCATTAAGCAAAACACTTATTAAACACAACATCAATTCCCTCACGATCTCAGACCCAAGACCTCACACACCTTTGAAGATGGTGAGAGCTAGCGGGGTATGAGAGTAGATTGAGAGGAAGGAGTAGTCTTATGAGAAAGATGTACATCTCCTCACATAGTCACTCATATTAGCATAGCATAGCTTAGTAATTAGCATGGTAGAGGAGATGAGCATGCATTGAAGCTTGGCTCTTGGTTGGATTTGCATCACAAAGCCAAGAGTTGTTGGTGTGGCCTCCCTTCTCACAAGCTTGAAGTAGGTGATAAGCTTTCCATTAAAGCTTGAGAAGGAGAAAGCGAGTCTTCTTGCTTCACACATGAGCTTGTGTGAGTGTGTGTGGAATAATGACTTGAGAAAATCATCCCCCTCTCTCTCTTGGTCGACCCCTCATGCTATTTCCTCTTGCTGACACCCCATTGGACCTCTCCAGGTTTAGCCAATAGGATTTCAAGAGAATAAGTGATAGCCTTCTGACATGTGTCCCCCTTTCCCCTTTTGTGAGAGATTTAGGTAATTAATTAATGCAACTAAACTCTCATTGGACCCCTTTCTCTCCTGACCAATAGGAATCAGGCAAGCCATTGGGCTGCTGAATGCACATTGAACCCCATGGGAGATTGTCCAATAGTCTTCTAGAGAGCTTAATTCTTATTGGTTCTTTTATTAAGTGTTTTTAAATTAATTAAACTAGATTTACTTTAGCCTAATTCTCATTGGTCCACCTCCATGGCCATCCAATAGGATTTGAGTACATCTTGTGGGCATCTGGGCTAGGGAGCTGACATGTGTCTCTCATTCCCTTTGTGTAAAGGAGGTTTGTGAGTGTGTGTGTGTGTGTTTCTCTCTCATCCCCTACTTGCAAGTCTCGCCCCCTCCTTTGTAGAAGTTGTGAATACTTTTTTGGTACACACACTAAGCATCCAATTTAACTAAGCTTTGACCATTGGACACAGCCTTTGAAATTTGGAACCTTAGTATTTTGGAAGTCTTAATGGGCTAAATCTTAGGGTCTTTAAAGCCCATTGTTGCACATTGCTCTTTCACAGATGGCCCCCCTTTGGATCCCTATTTTCCCTCCTTTGGATCCCTATTGTGGCCGGTCTGCTAGCTTACCCAATATTGTAGATTTTTCTCCCCTGGCACTTTCCCATATTAAATGATCATTTTAACACGAGAAAATCATTTATGAGAATTAGGTGTTAGTTATTATGACATTAGAAGTTCAATTGCATGGTCATCATTGCCGTGTTTAGGAGGTAGTTCACAAGGGATATCGTCAATAAAGACATCTTGAAACCCCTTGAGAAAATTGGATAACTCTAATTCCTTGTGATTTTTTATATTTTCTTTTGCTAAAGCATTAGGTTCATTTTGAGAATCTTTAACAAAAATCATGTACACAGGAATAGAGCTCTTTATTGACTTATTGAAAGCTTGTGTATGTACAATGGTATGGTGTTACCCATTTCCTTAGCATCTATGTACATATCTTTTTCCCTGAACCTAAAGTAGATTCTCCTTTCAGGGAATTTAACATTGGCAGCCATGCAATCAAACCACGGTGCCCCTAGGATTACATCCTCGTGCTTGAGAGGAGAGATAAAGAAGTCCTCTTTGTCCACGTACCTTTGGACATGGAGCCTCAATTTCCCGATTAAGGGAGTGACTGAAGCTTCTTGCCCCTTGAAAGCACCATGTACAGGTAGGACATCTCCCATCTTGTAAGCTTGTATGCCTAGCTTGGTGGCCAACTCTATATGAAATTGTGAGTAGAACCGGGGTCAAAGAGAATAAAAGCATCATGTTCTCTTACCTTTCCCCAGCATGGCATAGAAGAGATCCTTTGTGGTGAGTTTCCTCCTCTTGGATTTTGACCAAGGTACTAGCTCTAGGAGGCTCATGGTGGGTGTTCTTTTGGGGACAAGAACGGTACACATGCGCTTGCTCGTCGCACTTGAAACAACGATTATCCTTGCGATAACGCTCAAGCTCTTCAGAAGAGAGTTTGTTTTTGCCTTTGTAAACTCCCTTCTCCTTAGCTTTATTAGAATTTCCCTTAGGAGACTTTTGGACATTGTCCTTCCCCTTAAGCTCATTGGAACCCTTGTTTTTCATGGGATTAGAATTTCTCTTAGCCCTTGTTTGGAAATTGATACAAGATGCCGCCATAGTATGGTGTATAACCACGGATATGGTGCATGGCCTTTGGGAGTTGACATATTTCGCAATGTCTTCAGTTAATCCCACGAAAAATTATTGCTTTTTCTCTCCAAAATCCATCTTTTTGAAGACAGTGTCTTTGAGATGTAAATCCCAAAACTTGTCTACATATTTGTGAATGGATTCGTAGGGATAAAGCTTCAAGCTTCTCCATTCGGTGAGTACTTTGTCTTTGGCACCGTTGGCCAAAAACTGCTTCATAATGGAAGCTCTTAAAGCTTTCCATGTTTGTGGAGCTTCACTGTTTGCCCATAGGCTAGACCACCATTTCTTGGTGGAATTTTGAAAGTGCATAGCTACACGGTGTAGCTTAGAGGACTCCGTGAAGCCCTCATCTCCAAACGTCGCATCGAATTGTTGGATAAAGGCCAAGACTTTGTCTGTAGCACCAAAGGTGCCATTGTAGGTAAGAAAAGAGATGCTCTTCCCTCCCTCTTTGAACTTCTTGAGCTTGGACGACCTCTTCCACGCGGAATAGGATTTCCTATGGCCTCTTCTTTTCGATGGTTCAAAAGTTACACCATTGCTTTCTTCAAAAGATGAAGAATTTGAGGAAGATGGAGAAGAGGGTGACCTCTTTCTCGTGCCTTGATCTTCTTTGTCTACACCATCACTTTCATAAGAGGAAGAGGATGAAGAAGATGGAGAAGAGGGTGTCCTCTTTCTTGCCTTTTTCTTCTCTTACTTTTTGTCATCCCTCTTTGAATTATGGTGTGGAGAAGTGTGCAATAGTCTTCTCCGTTTATAGGAGGTGATGGAGAGTGTTTAGCCCGTCGTCTTTGTAGAGACATTTCTGCCAAGGTGGTAGGAGACTCACTTCTTTCTCGTTCCTTTGGTGGGGGATCTTGAGAGCTCACCCACCTAACAAGCTCTCCCATCTTATATATAGCATCACATACTTTCTTGCTTCTGCATCCACTGATGCTCAATGTTAAGACGAATTGCATAGTGCTTTCAAAAGTAATAACATTAGAGTAGCAACAAGTAATATAAAACATAAAGGGTGGATAATTACTTGGAGAATATTGTGCCAATTGTGGGATTTCAACCCGTGTAATAGGGGTCCATCACCTTTCTTTGTCTTTGAAAATGCCCCCTTTAAAGACTGCATGTAACCTATAGGTGTTCTAATGGAAGCAATAACTTCTTTTAGTTTGATTTGGTCAGTGTTTGATAGGATCCATGGTGCCTTTGGAAGATGATGCTTCCCATTTTCTTCCATCACCGGCATTTTTTATGCTGGCAGTCTACACATTGATGTTTCATGTCCTCCCTAATGTGATCAATGTCGCTCTTGTCCATGATGTGGTCCCAAATCATCTAGCCTATGTTTTTGAATATGTACATTGGATCTAGTACCATCCATAGAGTGACTACCAGCATGCCATGTAAGAAGTTTGTTGAAGGTCGTGGTCTTGAACATGTATTGGATACGAGGGATGAGGGGAAAATGTCGTAAAACTTTCCTTGGTGCCAGGTGAGTCTTCTTTCTTTCCTCTTGATCAATGGGAAGGTCTCTGTATCTCTCTTCACCACACTTTGGACATTTCTCCAACCAATCATACTCGTTGCGAAAGAGAATGCAATTATTAACACGTGCATATATCTTTTCGTAGTCCATACCTAGCGCATTAACAAATGTACAAGCACTACGTCTATCTTGTGGGATACTATGACCCTTTGGAAGTAGATTCAATAACAGGCTACAAAAATCAAAGTTTATTTAACCATTAGTTGCAAAGTTTATTTATCAATTAGCTTTGAAAACAGGCTGTAAAAATCTAAGTTTAATTAACCTTAAAAGACAATCAATGCTTGTATTGCTCATTGTGCACATGATCTGTAGATTCAAAATCTCTCATGAAGCACGGAGAATAGAGAACAAAGCTTCGGGATATATAGGTGTCTTGCTTGCAGCCAAAAGAGCATCCTCCTCCTTTTGTGCAATCTCTTTGCATCCAAAATTGCCGTCGTCAAGCAAACCCTTCTCATGAGCGAGAAGCTCGGCAACCAAATTCTCCATAACTGTATCCCCCTCCATCTGGTGCAATAGATCTGTCATCTCCTCCTCCCCATAATCACCTGCACTAGATCTCAAACTCTTGCCCATTGTTGGTGGAGAGACAAACCTATTTTCTTGCAATTGTCTCTCCAAATTTCTCGCTTGAGAGCCTCCTTCTACAACACTCCAGTGAGGAGTGGTATCCATGTGCAAAAGTTTGCGAAGATCCGTTATTTGTGTTTGTGAATTGTCCCACATTCCATAGTCCTCGACATGCTTCAAACAGACTTGTCGAAGCCAAGGAATGGCCCTTTTGCAATGCTTACATGGACACAACAACCTATTGTTTAACCAACAATCATGTTCCACCACATTGTTTGGTTCGTCTTTGTCCTCCGTTGGTGCTTGCATCTTTGAAATGCAAGAGGGGAGGTACGGAAGGTGAACAAGAGCTTAAAATGAGAATCATTTTTCATGTCTATTAGATTCTTCTTAAAAGAAGTGGAGAGAGCAGGTTGGCAAAAGAAGGGGAAAGTGATCAAAAATTATTTTAAAAAACACGCCCTAGGGTATAATCAGGGCAATGAGCATGGAAATCAGCATGGCAAATAGTGCGGGAATCAACAGGGTAAATATTCATTAAAAATTATATAAAAATGCTAGCAATCTGACTAGGATTTTTTTACACTAATCCACTGCAAAATAGCCACACTAGTTTGTGTTTTTCTCTTCTTCTTCTCTCCTTAGAACTCTCTCTCTCTCTCTCTCTCTCTCTCTCTCTCTCACACACACACACACACACACACACACACACACACACACACACACACACACACACATGGAGGAGGCAAGCAAACATTGGTGTCAAGCATGTGTTGGCAGTAAGAGAGTGACAAAGGAGCGTTGGCGGCGGCGGCGGTGGCAACTCTTTTGTTGGCGGCAAGAGAGTGGCAAAGGAGCATGGCAGCAAAGAGACATAAAGAATACAACAAGTGCGACACATTTACGATGTAAGTGCACTTATTTTCTTTTTTTGGCATGCATTTTGTTTTAAAATTAATGTCTATTTGCGCTTATCATTGAGGTAAAGGCTCACGTGAGCCCATGGGTTGTCTCCCATGCTCATAATTTTTTGGATTCTACTGAGGTTTTGGCATGCTTATTTGCATGCAATGGGCAGCCCATTTGGAGTGGCCATTGCATGCAAATAGACATGCCAAAACCCCTCTAATAGAGGGGCTAAACTCATGCAGTTTGGCCCCTCTATTAGACGGGTTTTGGCATGCTTATTTGCATGCAACGGGCAACCCGTTTGGGGAGCTCATTGCATGAAAATAGACATGTCAATATCCCTTTAATAGAGGGGCTAAACTCATGCCATTTAGCCTCTCTATTAGAGGGGTTTTGGCATGGCTATTTGCATGCAATGGGCTCCCCAAACGGACTGCCCATTGCATGCAAATAAGCATGCCAAAACCTGTCTTATAGAAGGGCCAAACTCATCCCAAAACCTCTAGTTTCTGGGATGGTTTGGCCCCTCTACTAGAGGGGTTTTGGTATGTCTATTTGCATGCAATGGGCTCCCCAAATGGGCAGTCCATTCCATGCAAATAGGCATGCAAAAAACCCTCTAATCTCTTTATTAGAGGGGTTTTGACATATCTATTTTCATGCAATGGGCAGCCCATTGCATGCAAATAGCCATACCAAAACCTCTCTAATAGAGAGGCCAATTGGCATGATTTTGTCCCCTCTATTATGGGGAGCCCATTGCATGAAAATAGCCATACCAAAACCTCTCTAATAGAGGGCCAATTGGCATGAGTTTGGCCCCTCTATTAGAGGGGTTTCGGCAAGTCTATGTGACCCTATCCCAAAACCCTATGTTTATTGTCTTAATTGGTAGAGGTAAAGGCTCATGTGAGCCCATGGGATGTCCCCCATGCTCATGTTTTTTTGGCCATATTTTGCCTCCCTCCTTCAATGTCCAAAACCCCTAGCAAACGGCATGAGTTTGGCCCCTCTATTAGAGGGTTTTTGGCATGCCTATTTTCATGCAATGGGCAGCCCGTTTGAAGAGCCCATTGTATGCAAATAGACATGCCAAAACCCCTCCAATAGAGGGGCTAAACTCATGCCATTTGGCTCCTCTATTAGAGGGGTTTTGGCATGCCTTTTTGCATGCAATTGAATGCCCGTTTGGGGAGCCCATTGCATGCAAATAGGCATGCCAAAACCTCTCTGATAGAGGGGCCAAACCGGTAACCCAAAACCCCTCTAATAGAGGGGCCAAACTTATCCCAAAACCTCTATCACCTTATTGGAGTTTGGGAATTTTCTAATTCCCACTTTTGAATTGGGGTGAAGTTTTGACCATGAGAACATGAGTTGTTGCCATTTTTTGTCACAAATGTGTTGATTCTATGCATAAAATTCCATTATTATTAATGTCATGGTCCTAGTGGAATAAACATTGTACATTTTAAAGTTCACATATAAAAATCAAACGTTCTCCTTGGTTAGCTCCAATTCTATAGCACATTGTTAAATTTACATAAAACATTTGAATCCTTTACTAGAAAATTGTACCACAAACTATTTACTTGGAATATCACATGTTATATAATGCATACTAGGTCTTGAAGGTGTGCAAATACCACTACCTACAAACTTGGTGACAACTTCAAGGTCTCTGTTCTAGAAGGTATACTTTTATAGCCACAAGAGAAATTTCTTATAATAGTTGGTGTTCAAATGTCACAGATAAAAAGGGTACTTAACCAATCAAATTGATATATGTTTAGTTTATACAGTTTCTATATGACCTTACTTCATTATATATTTGATGACTAAAGTTGTATGGTACTACATAATAAAAATTTCAAAGAACAACTTGAACGTGAAGTATCTAGAAGCTTTTTAATACTTATATTATGAGATGCTAGTGTTCCACTTATAATGATAGTGATTCATGCTAAATCAAAATCTATGTCCACTCATGTTGCTCCAAATTTGCATACGATTTTTCATTTCAATAAACACTTACACAAAGCTACAACCTTTGGGTGCATGGAGATAGTGTCAAGATAGAACACTATTTTAAGAATTTCCCAAGCTTGTGAAGCTTTTTCATATTAGAGAAGCATAAGGTATGTTAGACTTGAAGTTAGATGTGAGATTACATTGTTTCAATAGATCTTGAGTCTTATCACAATAAATAATGTGGCTAGCTTCAAAACAATATTCTTTTACACATAGGCCGATACATTGACATATAATACTATTGAGAAACTTGAATTCTCAAAAGTTTATTGTCTGCTTTAATGACTAAGAAATGTTAAAAATGTCATATTTTTTAACCTTTTATTACTTTCCCTTAAAAAAGACCCCTTGTTTTCTTCTCCTCAAATATATGGTCACCAAAAAAAGTTATAATACATGATAGTTATTGTTTGATGTCAAACTATGAGTTATAGCACTCTCAAATCCCTCTTGAAATCCAGATCCACTTTTACAAGAAAAGGAACAATGAGTATAATTTCTCCATAACAATGGTGGTGTAGAAACACCAAGATAATATCCTCTACAAATCCAAAGTAGAGAGTGTGTAAAACATTTGTTTCTGTCTATTGCAAACATGTGATACATGACATGTATATGTGCTTTAGTGATGAACTCAATCATAGCTTTAAATGTGATGACTGCCTTCCAAAACATTCACAGTGTTTTGGTAGTGTTTACTCACTTCTAAAAGAAACATGTGTCCTTACATTCACATACAAATGTAGATTATTGGAAATTATATTTCAAGGTAGGAATTAGACCTCTTAACTTCTTATAGTGTTTACAACCACCAATGACTTTTATCATTTACTTGGACTCAAGATATACATAGTACTCTAGTTTTTTGCAAAATTCACAATTGTGAGTAATTGTATTATATAGTCACCAGCTGATATACAAACCATCCTCAATCTCAGACTAAGCCTTGAGGACATAGGGCCCATGAGTACATAGTACTCTAGTTTTAAACAATGTTTGTTAACTAGTAAGGTTTTATCAGAATTATAAATAGGGCCCTTCAATGCTTTCTCCAAGGATAGGTAGAGAGTTGGAGGACAAAGAGAGAGGAAACCTAATAGAAAAAGAGGAGGATGGAGATTTGAAGTGATCATATTATAGTAATGTATTAAAGGACTTTGATAAGACCCATATCCCATATTGTTGCTATAAATAAAGGTAGAAAGAGGGAGACATAAAGAGAGGTGGGTTGAAAATTCAAGTAGTTATATTACAAAAATGAGTTAAAGACATACAAGAGACCTCTAAGATACCATATTATCAATCCAAAAGATCTATGAGGAATACTATCAAATAAGCAGATCATTAAGCTGAAAGGATTATGACATCAATGAGTCAAAAGAAATTTGAGCATTCTATCATTGTGCCACAATGTTTAGGACATACTGAAGATTTAACAAGAGCTTTATTTTAATTTTTGCAAATTGTTTTACTATGAAAAATGCACACATGTCTCATCTACATGATTTATACATCTTATGAAGCATTTTCATTCTACCAAATGGCCAAAAATTGAGTCTCTTAATAACAAGGTTGTGAATTTTCTCATCATAAGGGCAGTACAAACAAGGGGGATGGAATGAAACACACACGCGTGCACACGGACACACACACACACACACACAAGGGATGACTGGGGAACCGGGTACAAACTACACATAACGTTCATCTTCGTGTTCACAATAGTATATCACCATAGATTTGCCTTGGATGGGCCAAATTTGTCTTCTAGAAAGCCTTCCAATTTGACTCTTTAGTCAACGCTTGCAATCTCAAAATTACTAAATTAGTTATGATTGGTTTTAAGGGGTATTGGTAAGCTTGAGAGCTCAAACCTACTTTTCTCTTGGGGGTAACTTCAAGAGGGTCCCATTCATGGCATCTTTATGTCCTATTATCTCATGGGGTATCAAAAGACTTTATCTTTTGATCACAAAGACAAAACTTGAGAGTATTAACTTAAGTTTGACTAAATTGCAAAGCATCCTAGCATTGTACAATGCGAAGTGAACATGTCACTTAAGTGTTGGTCCCAGAAATCTTGGAAACTGAGCCACATGGCTAGCATATGGCTCTCCCAGTGGGGACGGGAGGGCAAAGAGAGAGAGAGAGAGAGAGAGAGAGAGAGAGAGAGAGAGAGTTGGGAGAATTGGAACCCACACAAAATTATCAAATCCGTGGATCAGCAACCCAGCTAGGCCATGGAAGCACAAGCATCATATGAATAGAAATAGAGGATTCAAGAGAACACCTCTCCAATGAAAGTAGAGATTAGCCATGGCAAGACTAACGTTAAACATATTCTAATCACTAATCAATCAACTCCTACACACATCAAATCCACCGAAGTCTGACTTACCATAGACTAGGAACCCCAACCACACTAATGATAAGCACACACTAATTACCACATGTCAATCATGGCACTTCATCAATAGCTATGCACACGAGGTGAATGGTGCTAGAGTTTCATAAAACCTATCTAGACACAAGTAAACAATATGGCACACACACTAACTACAAGATTAAAACCCAACTAAATCATCCTAATTAGTGATGCTAAATATCACAAATCAAATGCTTGTAAAATATTAGGAGTGGTTAATAGCAAGAAGTACATACCTCTCTCAAATCTAAAATAATGAGAGTATAATACTACTTCATGACATAATGAAATGTAGAGAAGAAGTAGACTAATGCAAAAATAGGAATTAGATTAATTAAGAAGAGCTTACTCTAATTACAATGGATTAGTCCTAGCCTCTTAAGCATGGGCATTAAGCTCAAGGCTAAGCCATAGACTGAACACTCAAGAGAGAGAGAGGGAGCTATCAAAAGTAGATCCTCAAGAGTGGATACTCAAGAATGAAGCCTCCTTGCATAAAGGCTTTCTTTTAAAGGCTTTCACCACAATCCCTTCTACTATGGATTTAAGCTTGAGCCCTCTAACTACCATATACAACTTTGGAACTCCAAGTGAGCCCAAGACTTATACAAAGTGAGTGATAAATATTGTGAAATCCATAGCATATCTCCTGCTTGATGCATATTCAGTGTAGCCTGTGTTAGTCGTTGCTAAGAGAGAGAGAGAGAGAGAGAGAGAGAGAGAGAGAGAGAGAGAGAGAGAGAGAAATTCCTTTAAGCATGTATTGCCTTTTTTTTTGGCCATGTGGATAGAGCATCATCTTTTTTATCATCCTCTTTTTTGCATTGAAAATGAACATGAATTCTTTGAAGCAAATACTTGGCTTCAAAGCCTCTAGATTTGACAACATGATAGATGTATAGATTTGAAATGAACGTCATGGTTTTCTTCACAATGAAACAACTTAAAAGCCCACATAGAGCTAGAGAGTGATATGAGACAGAAACACACAAACACACACACACACACACACACACACACACACACAGAGCAGGGAGACAAAATGAGAAGAGAGAGGACCAAGGTCTCACTTGAAGGGAGTGAGGAGAAACATTTTGACAAAATTTCTATTCATGTGGACAAAACTAAGGGATGGAAAATGAGGATGTGGGAGGGGGGGAGAGAGAGGACCAAACTCAATTGCTTAGGGAGAGTGAGGAGAAACCTCATTATCAAAGTTTTGACCATGTGGAAAAAATTGAGGGATCGAAAAATTGTGAAATTGTGACTATCATCATCCTAGTTTTTGCCACCTCTAGAGCTGCAATAAGATGTCTATGTGACTCTACATCTCAACTGAGAAGTGGCCTAACTTATGTGATCTTTAGAATCAATGACCTTTTGGAGAGTAGACTACACGCTATACAAGGTCTCCTATCTACCTGTCATGTCCTCATATGTAGAAAAGTGCTTCTTGAAGCACTCAAAATCCTTTTTGCATAGCTTGCAAACTCTCTCTTTGCTTGGAGTATCATTAGCTCATCCTTTCTCGATCCATAGCCTATGTAATGCTACCATGAACTAGCCAGCAGCTACTCATGAGGTGTGAGGCATGTTCATGCCATGTATCTAATGTAGAGAGAGAGGGAAGGTGGGAAGAGGGGGGAGAGATTGTGTTGGGGGGAACAAGCAAGCCAAGTACAAGGACAACATCACAAGGAGACAAGGAAAGAAAAAGACAGAGGGCTAAACTCTCTCATTTGAGGAGAGTAAGTAGAATCCACTCTCGCTTAAAAACTTTCAATGTAAAGAAAACTGAAGGATGGAGGGGGGAGAGAGAGAGAGAGAGAGAGAGAGAGAGAGAGAGAGAGAGAGAGAGAGAGAGAGAGGAGAGAGATATGGATTCAACCAAGGCATCTAGAACCTATATGGAGTGATAGGTGTATTTAAAGCCTCAATATTTATATAGACAAAGGAAAAAAAATAGTACTTGGTCATTGATTGCTTGGAAGCAGAGTTCGAGAAAAATCGATTTCACAAACATACAAAATTCCCTTTAAGTAGATTCAAAGAGGAATTTCTTTAAAATATTTTTGCATTTTTACTCTATTAAAAAAAAAATTCAAGCAGATTTTCTCCTTCTCCCTCTCCCATCAACCGGTTGTTTTAATTCTCCAACCGGCTCAAGGCTAAGGTGAGGCACACTTTTCTCAAACTATGCTTGGGACTAGCACACACAAAGAGAGAGAGAGAGAGAGAGAGAGAGAGAGAGAGAGAGAGAGAGAGAGAGAGAGAGAGCCATGTAGATTTAGTATGAGTGTAATTATTGTCTTGTGTGGCCCCAATACAAGATTTTTCCATGTGGATTAATCTTAACCAATCCAAACCTAGGTCCTCGACCTAGGTGTTGTACATGTTAACACACCCAACAAATTTGGACCTAGTTCATCGAATTAGGTTTTGTGCATGTAGACCAAGCCGAAAAAATTCAAACCAAAGTCCTCCCCCTTTTGCCAGCCAATCTGAGAGAGAGAGAGAGAGAAGGAGAGTCTCAAACCTTGTATGGTAATAATAATGTTTGTCAAGAAACACCTCTAGATTTTTCCATGTGGATAAATTCCAACCTTAGAGCATTGATTTCTTGCAAACTAATTTTCACAAATGAGGCCTCTAGATTTTGTATCATGTTGTGATTGTCTTGCAAAGGACCTCTCAATGTAAGTAGAGAGAAGCCATCTACCTTTGGTATAGGTGCAATTTACCTCTTAATAGGCCTCAAGATTTGTCCATGTGGACAAAACCTGAGTAATTAGAACCTAGGTGATTGAATTAAGTGTTGTTCATGTTGAAAAGAACCAAAAAAATTAATTCTAGGTTACAAACCTCTTGATAACTATGGTCTACTATATATATATATATATATATATATATATATATATATATATATATATATATATATATATATATATATATATATATATATAGATAGATAGATAGATAGATAGAGAGAGAGAGGGAGAGAGAGAGAGAGACGGGGGCCAGGAAGACCACAAACTTTTTACATGTGTAATATTTGTCATGCGGCACGTCTAGATTTGTCCATGTGGATAAAAGAAAAAATTGGAGCATTGACTGCTTGCCAACTACGCTTCCACACACACACACACACACACACACCATGTTTGCCTTGCAAAGCCTCTACAGTTCCCATGTGGACAAAGGTTAAAGATTAACCTTTGTCAATGAATTCTTGTCAACTACAATGTATTTTGGGGGGGGGGGGGGGGGGGGAGGGGAGAGAGAGAGAGAGAGAGAGAGAGAGAGAGAGAGACAAGAGATTCCAATTTGGTATGGGTGCAATTCATGTCTCGCAAGATATCAAGATTTGTCCATGTGGGACAAAACTTAACATATTAAAACCTAGGCCATTGACCTAGGAGTTTTCCATGTAAACAAAACTTAATTAACTCAAATGTAGGTCATTGACATATTGTAGACTAGGCTCTACTAAGAGAGAGAAAGAGAGAGGGGGGGGGGGGGATGATAAAGAGAGAGGTACAGAAGTTATTAAGACTTGGTATGGGTGCAATGTTTGTCTTGCAATGCCTCTAGATTTGTCCATGCGGATAAAAGCCAAAGTTGGAGCATTTACTCTTGGCCAACTACACACGCTAGAGAGAGAAAGATTAGGTAAACAAGGCCTCTAGATGGTGTATCAAGTGTTTTGTTTGTCTTGCAAGGCTTCTCAATGTCCCATATTTACAAAAGCAAATGATTAAAACTTGGTTCTTAACTTCTTGCCAAGTACAGTTTAAAACAGAGAGAAATATATGTGAGAATAAGAGGAGACAAAAATACAGAGTCCTCAAGACTTATCCATATGGACAAAACCTAGAGGCATACAAATCTCGGTAATTGATCTAGTTTTTGACCTGCTGACAAAACCCAAAAAATTTAAACCTAAATCATACCCCTTAGTCATAATCGCTAACATCGTCAATGTCGAATAGTTTCTTGCAATATGTCTGATGGCCTAGCTTGTGAGACCCTTGCATAATCTTCTTGGGCACAAGGTTTTCGCCACAAGGACAAATCTCAAGGAATGTTGTCAGTTTGTGGAGAAACGATTCATTATTTGGCTAAAACATATAAAACATTTTATCGCTTAAAATATCCACGTAATTCTGTAAACTCTTTCTCACATATAAAAAAATGGCATATGTTACAAAAGATACCTTGCTTGGAGGTAGGACTTACAAACTGTAGGAACTTAGATGTGCGCATGATGTTGCAATGATACACAACAGAGGATGAGAAGTATTGGTGGGCTATTGAGGTGTTGGAGAACTATTGCATGGAACTCAAAGTGGTGGCACATTGAGTCTCCAACACGTTGAGGGGTTGTAGGTGGTGCCAACTCTGCAATTTCACATCAAACTCTGATGGCAATCACTATGACATTGTCAGCTCAACATGAGAGCTTGGACTCTAACAACAGAGAGAGGCAACACAAAATAAGCTCCAATAAGAACGAGGAAACGCACATCGATGGAGCGAAAGGCAAAGCAAGTCACCTTCTAGGGCCTTCAGGATTGTGACAAACCTTTGATCCAGGTATGATCTAGAAGCTATTGTGTATGTGTGTGTGTGTGTGTGTGTGTGTGTGTGTGTGTGTGTGTGTGTGTGTGTGTGTGTGTGTGTGTGTGTGTGTGTGTGTGTGTGTGTGTGTGTGTATATATATATATATATATATATATATATATAGACAGAGAGAGAAAGAGAGAAAGAGAGATAGAGAGAGAAAGAGAGATTTAGCTATGGTGACACCAAACTACAGCTCTACATGTAGAAATAGAACTCCTTGTATGAGTAGGTCCAGTCTTAGAAAAAACCGTGGTCTCGTGTATTTTAACCGCCTGAAATTTTAAAAGCCCAGCTAGATTTTGAGCTTTCCTTGAAGAAAATAGAAAAATTATTGCATTCTAATGGTAAATATAGGCAAAAGCTTCAAACTTTGACTAAAAACCAAGAGAATTACAAGCTTGCCTAAAAAATGCCTGAAGTAGGTCTACTACAACATTAATGAACACAAGATACACATTGAGTCGGTGAACGTTGGACAGGCAGGGTCATGTGGCAGACATCAAGCAGTTGACACGTTGATGTCGAAGAGGCGTGGGCAGCAGGTGGGTGTAGGCTAGGCAGATGTAGGCCACAAGATTTGAAACGGTGGGTGTCGCACAAGGATATCTAGGCCACAAGATATCGGACAGGCGGGGGCAGGCAGCACAGAGAGAGAAGGGACGGGGTCAATCTTGGGGTAACTTGTAGGGTGTGTGTGTGAGAGAGAGAGAGAGAGAGAAAGAAAGAGAGAAATCAATGAGTGTGCTGCAAACAAAACTCCACACTCTGAGTGTGAGCATGAGAATCACGGATCAGTAAACGAGTTGGATAGTGCAAGCAGAGGCGATGGTTGGCGAGCTATTGCAGGCTGGTGAAGAGTGCGACACACAGGGGAGAGGGAGCGCACAGGCAGTTAGCTTTGCACAATGACACGCTTAAAAAGGACTTGTACTTGAAGGCATGTGTAACTTTTGAGCAAGTCACGAAAGAGGTGTTGTATCTGGTAGATAACTGCAAAGCATATGGAGAGGTGACTAAAGACACAGATCAGGGGACGAGTAGCACCTCTTCAACCACTAGTGAGTCCACAAAAAAATTGGGAGGGCAAAACCCAACTGTGTTGGATGTTGATCAAATGATTGAGAAAGTGATCAGAAGAATAAACCAAGGAAACAGGACGAACCCAAACACACGACAATCACCCATCAAAAAATGCAACACATGTGGAGGAGATCATCCAACCTAGTGGTGCAACCTTCAACAAAGGCCAGGAGTAAACGCACAACGAACATTGAAGTGGTGTGCTACTGAACAAAAATGGACAAACCATGAAACTCATGAATGTTTCTATAATCGGAACTATGTTAGAGAGAGACATTACGGACCACATGGAGGGCAACAATTTCCAACCCCTCTAAGGTACCAAGTAGGGCCAAATAACACAATCTTAGGGCAAGAGAAATCTCAACCTATGTTGGGACATCAACCTCCCTTACCCCAGGAAAATAGGGCTATGGTAAGGATTTCTCAACCCATAGAACCACCTTCTGATCAGAGTATGGTCTAAGTAGTCTCGTATCGAGAAGAATCAAATAATACTTACAGAAGGGGATTTGAGGAGAATGCATATGTTCTAGAGGGATACAATCCATGGATAAATCCTGAAGAAATGCTCGAACCTTCATACGTAGCAGAGCCAACAAAAAACCATTACTTGGTCGATGAGAATATGCTTATGTTCATGGAAAATTAGGGCTACAAACCTAAAGAGTATCCTCCTAGAGTAGAACAACTGATGTGAGCTCTACAAGCCTCTCCACCACCTGTGGGACCATGCTATGAATGTGGCGGTCATCGTTGGGCGAAAGTTTTTCCAAACAAAGCAGAACGGGTAAAACTTTTTGTATTATGTGATGGATGTACGATTGATCATCTCATTCCACACTGTCCAAAAAACCTTGACAACAAGGGGAAAGAAACCATGAACAAAATGGGGATCTCACAGGACAGCAGATTTATGCATAGCCTAGGGTCTAAGCATTGGCAGGCTGTCAAGAGGATTTTTTGCTACCTTAGTGGCACTTTAAATCTTGGCTTGTGTTGGAATTAGGGTTGCAGAGAAACACACACAACTTGGAGAAGACGAAGGAAGCTCAAGGCACACAATAGAGAGTGTGTTACTTAGTGTGCAATGGAAAGATAGATAGCCCTAGAGTGATGGGCGTATATACAATGCACGGGGGAAAAAACCTCCTAAAGAGGGAAAAAATGCCCCGGCAGTCCTAGTGTGTTCACACGCATGACTACCACATGTATATGGTAGCAAATCCCCCCTGGAGTGATGCGGTGAACGAGAGCTGGCACATGAGTAAACGGAAGTGCCATGCCCTGAGGATAGGATCATTCCACAAAGGGGAGTAAGCCAAAAGCTATGTGGAAAGCTTCAAGCTTCTCACGAGACAATGCCTTTGTGAAAAGATCTGCAAGGTTGTCCTGTGTTGGCACATAAGCCAAGCTGATCTCTCCTGCTGAGAGCCTCTCCCTGACATAGTGGTAATGCACCTCAATGTGCTTTGCGCGAGCATGAAAAACTGGGTTCCTCGCAACTGCCAATGCGCTCTGACTGTCTGTGTAGATAGTGTTGGCAATGTCCTGTCCAACACCCAAATCAGCCATAAGGCGTCTGAGCCTTACACACTCAACCGTAGCTGTGAAGACTGCCCTGTACTCAGCCTCACAACTCGAAGTGGCCACAGTAGGTTGCTTCTTGCTCAACCATGATATACATGAACTGCCAAGCATGAAACAAAAACCACTTGTGGACACTCGCGTGTCAAAACAACCAGCCCAATCTGAGTCCGAAAAAGCATGTAAGTATGGCGGCAATGATCCCCCCTTGGGATAAAACAAGCCAAGATGTAAAGTGCCACTAAGGTAGACGAAAATCCTCTTGACAGCCTGCCAATGCTTAGACCCTGGGCTATGCATAAATCTGTTGACCTGTCAGACTGCAAACTGAATATCCGGCCTCGTGTTGCATACATAAATGAGGTACCCAACTGCAGTTTGGTAAAGTTTGGTACAGGTAATTGCCCAAGCATGGAGTTTGCATGGGCCCACAAACATCACTATGCACAAGTTGCAACCTGCATGTGGCCCGAACTGAACCATCCTTTGGAAACTTAGAACGCTGCATCTTACCCAAAATACAGCCTTCACAAACATGTTTGACAGGTGCTTCAAGAGGCGGCAAAGAAGCAACCATATCAGATTTTTGCAAACTCAGCAAACTGGCAAAATTCAGATGACCAAAACGTGCATGCCAAAGTTTTGCATCTGAAATAGCCCTTGAATCTGCAACAGCATTTGCAAAATTTTGTCCACACTTGTCATACAAAGTGAGCCTATACAGCCCACGGCACAAAAGGCCAGATGCAACAATTTCATCACCAAAATTGAGATCATGAACTGTACATCTGTCATCCACAAATTTGAGTACAAGTCCAAGTCTAGCAAGTGCGGATACAGACAAGAGATTCTTCTTGACCCCAGGTACATAAAGTGCATCAACAAGTGTGAAAGAATTGCCATTAGCAGCAGTAAGCACAATCTTTCCAACTCCCTGAACTGGATAAGAGGCGTTGTTGGCACAAGTGACTGAATTCCCATGAGGGACAGAGTCGAGAGAGGTAAACAATTCACGATGTGAGGTAATGTGCTTTGTAGCACCACTGTCAAAATACCACACATGTGAATCTGCAGCAACTGACAAGCATGCATCATGGATAGCAGGATTGTAAGTGCACTCTGCGCTAAAAGCCCATTCTACATCAACATCAGCATTACAGTCTCCTTTCACAGAAGACTCAACAATGGCTGCATTTGTAGTGGAACCAGCATTTGCAATGGAACCACCCTCTTTCTTCTTAGCCTCTTTGGCCTTCAACTTAGAACACGACTTGATCAAGTGATCATTGGCTTTACAATAATGGCAACGCATCTTCTTTTTTACCTTATCACCAGAATTTCCAGACGAATTGCTGTCAGTAGAAGCATTAGGAACATAATTTTTGATACTCGCAGCAGAACCATAAGAAGTGGCTGCATTACTGTTACCACCCTTTCTTTGAGAAGCAATAACATCCTGTTCCACTGCATGCTTCCTAGTCATGTTTTTTCTAGAAAGTGACTCTTGCAACAGCAATGTGCATAATGCATCAAACTTGACAACTTCAGGATTTCCTTGGGTCATAAGCTCCAAGTACTAGCAAAAGTCTCGTAGGAATCTGGTAAGGCATCAAGAACAGTCTGCACAAGGGAGCTGTCTGAAATGACTTCACCTGCAAAAATAAGCTGCTCATTGATATCCTTGACACTAGCAAGGAAAGTGTCCATATCATCTTCCTCATGCATAATCTTCGACTCCAGCTCTTTACGCAGCAAAGCAATTTTAGCCTCATTGCGGCTTGCATAAAGACCTACTAGAATATCCCAAGCCTGTTTTGCAGATTTTGTTGAACGGATGTGAGGAACAATGGTGCGCTTCACTCACAACGCAATCAATGCATAAGCCTGCGCATCCTTAACATCCCAACGAGCTTGTTCTGCCGTACGCAAAACAACTCTAATAGTTGCAATCCTTGCAGCAAGACCTGCAACATCCTCAACATTGCCTACATCCTCAGAACGAGGACGTACATCAATGCCCTACACAATGTTCTAGACACCCTTTGACACAAGAACATGTTGCATCATAAAAGCCCACATAGGGTAGTTGTCCCCATCCAACCTATCCTCAGCAGCAAACATCTTGAACAGATCTGTGTTGTTGTTGTCATCCATGGTAAATGTTGCACCTGATGTGAAAACTGCCCAAAAATAGGAGAAACGGAGCTGGAACAACCTATGCTATATAGCACAAACCGTAGAAGACTATAAGGCACCTGTTATGCAGAAAACGGCACTGACAAAAATTCTGCACAAAATGACAAAATAGCCTGTGCAGTACTGTCTGTAGTGGAAACGGAGGCCGAAATGAGCCCAAATCAAAATTCTGAGCAGACCAATCTCATCGAGCTTTTCCCAAAATATTTGTCGACCTGCGAACGCTCGCCAAAGCTCACTGAAATCGGAGAAAGTGAGCAGGCGTGTGCTGGAGCAGCTGGCGACTAAGCCCTGGAGGACGTGACCTGCTCTGATACCAATTGTTGGAATTAGGGTTGCAGAGAAACACACGCAGCTTGGAGAAGACGAAGGAATCTCAAGGCACACAATAGAGAGTGTGTTACTTAGTTTGCAATGGAAAGATAGATAGCCCTAGAGTGATGGGCGTATATACAATGCACGGGGGAAAAAATCTCCTAAAGAGGGAAAAAATGCCCCGGCGGTCCTAGTGTGTTCACACACATCACTACCACATGTATATGGTAACAGCTTGTTTTATCCCAAGGAGGGATCATTACCACCAGACTTACATGCTTTTTCGGACTCGGATTGGGTTGGTTGTTTTTTCACACAAGTGTCCACAAGTGGTTTTTGTTTCATGCTCGGCAGTTCATGTATATCATGGTTGAGCAAGAAGCAACCTACTGTGGCCACCTCTAGTTGTGGGGCTGAGTACAAGGCAATCTTCACAGCTACGGTTGAGTGTGTATGGCTCAGACGCCTTATGGCTGATTTGGATGTTGGAGTGGACACTACCAACACTATCTACACTGAGAGTCAGAGCGCATTGGTAGTTGCGAGGAACCCAGTTTTTCATGTTCGCACAAAGCACATTGAGGTGCATTACCACTATGTCAAGGAGAGATCAGCTTGGATTATGTGCCAACATAGGACAACCTTGCAGATCTTTTCACAAAGGCATTGTCTCGTGAGAAGCTCAAAGATTTCCGCAAAGCTTTGGGCTTACTCCTCTTTGTGAACTAATCATGTCCTCAGGGCATGGCACTTCCTTTCACTCATGTGTCATCTCTCGTTCACCGCATCACTCCAGAGGGGATTTGTTATCATATACATGTGGTAGTGATGTATGTGAATACATTAGGACCTACGGGGCATTTTTTCCCTCTTTAGGAGGTTTTTTCCCCCTGCATTGCATATATGCCCATCATTTTAGGACTATATATCTTTCCATTGCACACTAAGTAACACACACTCTACTATCTGCGTTGAGCTTCCTTTGTCTTCTCCAAGCTGTGTGCGTTTCTCTGTAACCCTAATTCCAATAAAGGTTATATTTTATTTTAAAAAAATTCACAGATAAAGTGGTATAGATGGATTCCCAAGTTCAGCCGCCGAAATAGTAATGGAGACCAAAACAACCCTCACCACCACAACCTTCGCAGTCTCCACAATAAGTATATAAGTGGGTACCCAAAGCTAAGCCAAGCCAAATCAATAACCCACCAATCAATAACCCAAAGCGAATGTCAAATCTACAAAGTAAGACATGTCAACTTTGGAAGGATTTGGTACATGTCAGGCCAACTAACAATCGACCAGAATCGCTTGAGAGCAATTAATGAACGAGCATCCAAATGATGAGTTTTCTGAGCCGCAAGTGGTATACCATGAAAAATGTGAGTACATAAGATAAGCATACACTTGGCATTCGGGGTAATTAATTCGGGCACATATAGACAAAATAGGCAAATTAGACCTCATTTGCATTCAGTCACAGTTGGAGAGAGAGACAGAGAGAGAGAGAGAGAGATTGTTGACCTAGAGCTTCCTGTCAAGTTTCTGCCTACTACAGTCAAATCGGATACCCATATCCCACCAGATTTCACAGGTATGCTCCTTATCAGTACAAGAACAATTATATATGGTCAAATGTGCACAAACACAATCACAAAAATTGAATCAATCAAATTAAATTTGAGAAATCATGTCATACGTTATTTGAAATAACAAATGGAGTCCAAATCCAATTAGTTTTTGGCCAAGAGACTCCTTTCATTGGGCAAAATCAGGCCATATCATCGCAGTTGCCAAAGGTGGTGGAACATGGATCGCAATCCATGTCTCCCCACCTCCAAAACCAGATAATTTTGGTGTCAAATACTACTCTTGAAGGCGTCTATACATTGCTGCAATCATACTCAAGAAATGTTGATGAACGTGGATCATGATCCATGTCCCTCAACATGTCAGATCAAGGAAAAAAGTGCACACACAACTTGACATAGCCTTGGGGAATGTGCCGCACAAATTTTGGGTAAAATGGACCTTAAATCAACCAAAGTCCCAAAAAAATTAGAACGTCAATTTCCAAATGGTCATTTTGATCCATGATGAGGAAAAATGATCTAAATTTATAAATAAGTGGACCAGTAGCTTAGAGAATATGCCCAAATCCATCTCATGAATTTTGGTAAAAAATGGTTACTAAACATGGATTGTGATCCATGTATCCTCAAAGTAGATCTATTAAAATTTGAGCACAAACTATTGGCAAAAGTCAATACTAGAAGTATATATCAAAATTTGAGTATTTGGATGCATAAATTGGATCATATGTCATGTTTAGCAATTTCAAAGTGCAGGTGCTAGAGTTTGTGATTTCGGGTAAAGCTATGGTATTGAAAGAAATGTTGAGCTCAATGTATTATAGTTAGTGAAAAATATGTTCTTAAAAAGGGCCAAACTTGCTAGCAGGTTTGAGAAGACTAAACAAATCCCAGCAATTGTGACAATGGATAGATAGAAAGGATTGGGACTATACTTCAATACTCAATCATCACAACTACAAAGTCTCAAACATTACAAGCAATAGGAGAGATCAAAGATGGGATCAAAAACCAAATATGGCAAAGTCATACCAAATTGGGCCATAAACTAGGAAACTGGGTAAACCCCCAAAGGCTTCCAAACATGGATCATGATCCAGGTACCTTTTTCACTTTTCCAAGCCAAAACCTGACCAACAGGTCCTACTTGTCAATGAAAGCCTAACCCTAAAGTCTTATGTCATTTGGATTTCAAATCCCTAGCCACAGTGCCAAATTTCTCCAAGTCTACGAAAAAATTCTAAGAAGTTGCATAAATCTCCAACCAATGACCCGAATTCAGAAAGTTTTGAACCATAGAATCCTAATATCATTCTTAATCAGATGGTGTTATCAAAAGTCAAAAAGGTGTCTAACATGGATCGTGATCTATGTACCCAAAACTCAAATATGACGTGTGACCACATGACCTAGTGCCTATAGTTGTCCTAGATGCACTAGTGAAGTTTGATCGCATTTGGACTTGTTTTGATCAAGCTAAGCTCATTTTAAATTTTATGGTCAAGTTTTCATTTTTTTCAACTTTCTCGATAACTTTTTGACAAATTTAGGAACAAATCAGATGGTTTTTTGATACCAGAATGCCTCAAAGAAGACCTCAAAAGCAGTGGGAAGAAGCTCCTTATGAGGGCATTGATATCTCATCAAATGAGAAAGCACATGTATCAGAGGATCTAGAAAAGATTCCAACCAATATGTTTCTCAAAAACACTTAAGTGTCTAATGAAACCAAGGTGAAGATGACCATATTCCCAAGAGAATTATGGACTTTGCACCAATAGAGAGAAGTAATTGAAGGGCCCAGATGCATGCAATTGGACATATTCTTTGGACTTCCTCCATGGGAAATAGACTTCTAAAGAGCACACAAGCTGATGAGCTCAATCCAATACAATGGCAAAGCAACACTGACAAATAAACATGGTGCAACAATTAAGGTCAGAATAACAAATGAGCTTATTAACCAAGCCTTACACTTATCGATAGGGAATCACAATCTGCTACACAAGACCAAGGCTATAAACAATGATAAGGACTTCATAGAGAAACAAGGGCACAAGTTCACCTACAAGGATCTAATCTACATAGAGACAGAGCTTCCCTTGAGATTGATCTCTCAGCATCTGAAGGTTCAAAAATCACTGCGATATATAGAGTGCAACTTGCACATAGCAGTGGTTGTTAGACCGCGGGGGACTGGACCATGCAACTCTCCGCCCAACCGCTCCTTATATAGGCCCTGCCTTTACAACTCGCTTGAGTACTTTAAAGGAGTAACCACAACTAAGAGGTGTCTAAAGGCATAACCAATTTTTAGACTTTCTGAAGGTATTGAAAACATGCAATAAAACCTCTGCTCAACTTTCCATGAAAGTAGTATGCTGGCATACTCATCAACAGCAACCAAGTCCTTGACTTGATGTTGTTTCTTGCCAGTAACCAGGACTCAGCGAAACTGATAATCAAGGTTAATAACTTGAGAATAACAAGCAGAGACTAAAACTAGTCATGACATGCCTTTCATCATGTGAAGCAAACTCCAAACCAGAAAGGTAACCGATCCAGTTGTGGGTGAAATCATGTTAACCTGTCATGCTTTTTCATGTCCCGGACAATGCTAACTAGCACAATTTTGACATATGCTAACTAGTACAATAACTTGAGCTACATCTCAAAGATCTATGGCATATGATATATCAATAGAAAGCACTTGAAACAAGGAATCCAAATGTACAACCTCCGATAAATTTTGATATTATTTGTTAAAAAATTTACTGAATGCCCAACTTTTTGAAGATGTGCTAACTTGAAACCGCTAACTAGCACAAAAAGCGCGACAAGTTAACATGCTTTCACCCTTGTGTCACTTTTTGCTAATGTATGCACTTAGCATGTCCTTTAGAGTGGTTTACTAATGTATGCACTTAGCATATCCTTTAGTACTAAATAGAATGCTTGTAAGCTGCCCATCCAACGGGGGATGAATAGCAGCAGTAAGAGTGAGGTGCTTTTCCCCAACCACTCATAGATAGTCTTCCACGACTGACCGCAAACTATGACTCAACCACTGAGTATCCATCCATATAGTCGATATGGAATGGAGACAACCAACTAGGTTGAAAGCGGATTGGAGTTTAGACAAGCCAATCACAAACACCCATACTGAGCCATTACCTTGTATGGCAGGGTGTAAACTCATACTAAATCTGCAAGAGAGATTGCATTGGCAGTGCAAAAGGGTGTAGAAAGAATAAAGTCCATGAATTTGCATGCCGCTTCGAATAAATCTGTGTTAAACACTAGGGGCCTATTAAACACTAGGGCCCATAACACCTAGTGTGCATGCATTTAACACAAACATATCTGAACCGCAATTCCATGATGAAAATTTCCACGATACGTACGTGAAAGTCTCGCAACAAAAGTTGGACCATAGCAGAATGTGACAACCCAGTCACCCTAGGTACCAACCATGAGACATTCTCATGAACGTAGCATACTTGGCTATATGTAGAAAATACCCTCCGTTAAGGTGGTTTCATAGCACTTGTAATCGTAACAAGTCTGTTCTCAGTACCCAACAATTTCTGGCCACCACTGAAATTGTTCCTGATACGGTGTGCTTCAAATGGTCTAATGAACGGATGCGACCATCACCTAGGGACTTTGTCACGACACATCATTAGTAATTGGGCACCAGTGTAAGTCCCAAAGACTTATATTTGCCACATGTGGAATACGTCTCAAATACGGATGTCAGAAAAAGAGACATACATCAAGTATGAGATGTACTTGTGTGTGGAGGTAACTGCAAACACTCCGTGACAAGAGTGAGAGGGACCCTCATTATCTTTACTCCACACTGGCTAAACCTAACTCCTTGAGTTCCTAGACCATGTTGTATCCCATGTGACAACATGTGCCAAATCAAACCCGACAAGTGGGTTCATAACAGCATAATGTATATTGGACAGTACGGCCCAAAATACTTTGTTTTGACATGCCCTTGGCATGGCTCTGAAACATTCAAGCGTAATTATACGACTTGAAAAAACCACACAACATTGCACTAGAAACCCGGGGTGTTGCCTTCGCAATCCAAACCCATTGGTTAGAATCTACGTAGTCAAATCCCTTGGTAAGACCCTTTGTAGAAACTGCTCAACTAGCAGGTAACAGTAACCAACATAGTCAACCGTGTACAGAATGATTGGACTCAACTTGAAAAGTTTAATTTGTCCGCTGCCGCGTGGTAGATTGTGGAATTCTTTTCTTGAAAGCATAACAGGAATAGATCAAATTGTGATCCTCAATGCCTATGGAGTGATTTAGTAATCACCCGCTGGGTCTTACCCCAAAACTGTTCTTTCATAGACACTCGTAGTGCTATAGAGAGAGCAGGAGATCCACACAAGTGAAATGCCTAGCTCTTATGGAAAGCCATGTTGTCTCAACTATTTGCTGGCTGTAGACTCCGTGGTATAGGTCAGCAGATGTGAGTTTAAGATTATCCAAAACTCAACTTGAGCGTCACAATAAAAACATGTAGTGCAAAAATGACACCCAAAACGTCCGTTATGGCAAGACTCTTTCTAGCCCATGAACACCGATGGGTATTCCATTGGATAGATCTATTCAAAATAGAATAAAATCACCAAAAGAATGCCAACATCTGGGTATTACCCAAGATCTGACAATGGTTGTTACCCAGCATGTGTGTGGCTCATAGCCCTTATGGCAATTAGTGTTCAATCTACAAACCGATGAAGACTAATGTGAATGGCATCTTGGCCAAGTTCTAACTTGGCAAGAGTGATAGCCTCAAACGTGAGAGCCAAAACCATAAGTGCCTTGCTTCGTATAAAACTGTCGTGTAAAACTGCCAAAGCACTTTGTTTTGCACAGCGACAGTAGTTGCCATGTAAAGTGTACAAATGGAGAAAAAAAACAAGAAAAACTGAAACTTGGCTAACCTGGTCATCCGACTGCCACTAGTTGTCATAAAATATGGAAGAAAAAACTCCTTCCAAACCGGCTCATAGCCATATCTGCTTCGCGAGAGCGAGTTGTTGCATATGCATATACGCCCTCGTGTATCCTATACACTCATTTGGTACGTAATGAAATAACCTGCAAACACATTGCCTAGTCCTTCCCAATTTTGTATGCTCATAGCATATGTCAAACGTGGGGAGTCTCAAGGCAAGATGCAAAAATGAAATCCTTGCTTCATATAACTACGTCTGGCCTCATTTCCAACAAACGCTATTGGCGACAGATGTCATGGCAAAGAGAGTCAACCTTGTCAATCATGTACCAAGAATGGAACTTGTCTACTTGATTGAGAAAGAGAAAAATACTGGCAAGGTATGTATGCGTACTTGCTTAGCTTGATTACTGTTGTCCTTGACTGTATAGGTTTGTCGTGAGCGACTAAAAATGCGGACAGACTTTCCCTAGGAACCATGTTCTTAGCAAAAAGTCAAATCCAAAATAAGCAGCGTCGCAATTTGTAACAAGTGGTCATCCATGCCGAACACCTTTGCCGCCTTCAACAAGTTGAGCAATAGGCCGTGTCTGTCTCGAGTGCGGCTCGTAGCCACAGTGCGTCTTACGCGATCAAGTAAAAACTCCATAGTGCATGTTGCATGACCATGCATCCTAGGCGGTTCATATCCTTGCCAATATACCGTGCTGAGTCTTGAGCCTTGCTCGTGCACGTAAGAGCTTATTGTATTCTTAACCATGGTCATATGTGACCCATAGAAGTGCATACAATCACATACATAAAGCTATGAAAACCTCACTAACATGCAATCTCAAACCTAATAATTATTGCTTGTCCTTAGCCGAGGTCAATCACATCCTTCGAATTCGCGTGCCGGCTCTAAGTGCCTTGCCGATGACCTTGCAAACGGCCTTTGGTGATCTTTCATGCCGTTGCATGCTCTGCATCCCTGGTCCACTTGACGAGGCTCTCGCAGGACCATGCATGATACGATAAGTGTGCCGCCTTTTCTTCTCTGCGAGGCTGCCGTCTGGCCCAACGGGCATGTCGTCCCTGATTAGCCCTTCTAGCGATGAGTCATACATGCCTTGCCGCCTATGGCCTCTGTCAATACCCATAATGGAGAGAACTTCCCAATCCGCCCCCCTTGGGTGGCTCCTCAGGGTCGCCGCCCCACCAAGGGTAGCTCCTTGGGCACCCCATGGGTGGGACGGGCTACTAGGGGTTGCCCATAAGGCACCCTTGGGCGCCCACATAGCGACAAGAGCCCCAAAAAAATAAAAAAATAAAATTTTTGCTACAACAATGGCATGCCGATCTGTGCAGGCAAGGAAGGCGATCTTCTACGCCTGGGTGATCATCATGCGGTCGAGCAGCAAAAGAAAAATTTGCTACTCAGGCCAGTGCGCATCCATAGACCCTCGCCATGCAGGGTGTTGTGCAGGTTGAATTCGGCTCTTCCTCCCCCACAAGCCCTTGTGCCCACGATTTTACCTGCCGAGTCTGAGCATCCATGCAAGCTTTCGAGCACGCCATAGAATCTACGGTTTTTTTCCTGTCGTACCTTCATGCAATTCCATGCACAAATTTCACCATGGCTGCGAGAGAGATTGAGAGGGATTCCTTGCAAGAGAGATCTTCGAGAGAGAGCGAGAACGAGAGGGAAAGAAAAGACCATGCTTCTTCCCCTCCTCCATGCCTCCTCCTCCCCTGAGCTCTGATACCAATGTTAGACCGCGGGGGACTGGACCATGCAACTCTCCACCCAGCCACTCCCTATATAGGCCCTGCCTGCTAATTATAGAGATCCCCTTGACCGCATGTCCGTCCCGGCCCTTGGCCCGGCCCTTGGCCTGACAGTGGTGATGGCTATGGGGTTGGCAGAGCAAAAAGTGATCAGATGTTATCTCAACAATATATTCTGGAAAAATAAGTCGAAGCAAATCTGAAGGGTAGTGACTGCAACAAGACATACATGAACATGGGCCCAATGTTGACCAAAATTTCCTACGAAGCACTAGGAATGATTGATCAACTACTGTTGGAGCTACTACACAAGGCCAGGCACTCCATCAGATCGGTGGGAGGATCTTCTTCAACACAAAGAAAAGACGAACAAGAGGACAAAGCTCCAAACCAAAGATACAGAATTCCAGTCAACATCTAAAGAGGAGGATATTACCATCCCCTTGGTCAGGAACAAGAGTAGAATGAACGAGCAGATACCAAAGATGTAGACCCAAAGGTTCATGCAAGAAGCTTAGCGACTATGAGAGGAGAGGCTAAAGAAAATGACTTAAGAAAAGAAGGTCGAAGACACGGGCTCAGATGCCGATGACGAAGATGATTTAGAGCTTGATAAAAAGTTAGAGAAGAGAAAGACTGAACAAATAGAGAAGCTAAAGAAATACAGACAAAGGAAGGCTGCGAAAGAGGTAGTGCTCGTTGGCACGTTTAAACAGCACATCCATGAAGTGCTAAAAAGGAAAGCCAAGTAGTGAAAGGGAGAAGATTCAAAGAGAAAAAAAGTGGATGATTTGGAGTCTCCAAAAGACTCTCCAAAGGGCCATGGAACCACCCAAGATCAACCGCCAAAGGAGGAGACGGATGCCGACCAACAAAACACTCAGATTGAGATAGAGAAGCAATTCTCACCAAAGTTGACAACACCACCTCCTACTGATGGGGACAAAGAAGAGACTGACAAGACAGGTACAGATCAAGAGCAGGCTCCTTCTTAGCCGAAAGACTTGGAGAAAGCTAATGAGAGCCAAGAGAAGACAGAAATAGCTGAAGAGGTCAAAGAAAAAGCTACAACAGAGCTACAACCAAATGAGAAAGAGGAAGCCATAAATATTGATCAACCCCAAAAAGATGAAGGAAGAGACCATATGCCGGATCAACAACAAGGCAAAGAATTAGTAAACAGTGAAGGCAGAGTTGGCTCATGAGAAATATGACTGCCAAATCATGACAGCACGCCACATGGCCATACAAGCTCACAAGGATCAAGAGATCAAGGCATTAAAGGAACATATGGCAAAGGATTAAGCCAATCTAGCCACCCTAGCTGAAAGACATACACAAGAGCTTCAAGGAAAAGAGATAGCCATCGGTGACTTGAAAGAAAATACAATGGTACTCGCTCATGAGACACTTGCCCTGACTATAGAACCTGCAAGAGTAAACCTTCCACCAATGGATCTACCAAGTACGTCCATTGAGGGTGGGCTACATGATTTTGGAGACACTGAGGAGCTAACATATGTGAGATAAGAGATAAAGAAGTGGATAGCGGAGATTACAAACCCTTCACACAAGGAATTTATGTTCTACAAAATCAAGGTCTTGGAATCGTCCGCTCTACTAATGATAAAGCTTGATGATGTGGTCAAGAACTTTGGCCATGAAATGATAACATTGCCACTGATGAAACAAGAAGCTCTATTGTGAAAGAAGAAGCTATTGTTAGCCCTCAAGCCCAATCAGAGTGAGGATTATAAAGATGTACCAACCACTGTAAACCAAGTGCTTGCCATTTTGGAGAATCAACCATTATGGCACAAGAAGTGGTTTGAGAAGAGACCACAGGATGAGACGGCCCGACCCTACTTACTGCCCAATCCCTAGATGGTGATGTTGGGAAAGCTATGATACATAGGAAAGTAGGCAACCTTCAGTCCTTAATTATCCAATATTGTCAAAGCCAATCAATAACTACATGCCAATGGAATCTTACATGGTGTATACCTTACAGACAATGATCACTCAAGGATATCCCCAACTTAACCTACCAGAGGTTGGTAAAGATAGCCAAAATGATCATTACATGCATCACAGTTGTTGACAGGTCAACCTTTCAACAACACTTCCACAAAGATTCTCTAAAGATTCCATATGAAGATGAAGATAAAGTGATGAAGATGAAGATGGATGTTGTAATGTGAAGATACAAGCTCATGGACATCATCAAATATCCCGTTATTATCATTTTGAGCCATTACGACCACTTTTGTAATGTATACAGGAACTTCATATTTTAAGTCGGCAATTGTATTTTGGCCACAGATGCTTGTTGGATGAGCAAAGCCAGCTCACGGTGTTGTAATTAAGCTCTATAGAAGCCTAGGGACAAATCAAGTCATTTTGGCCAGACATTAGGTTTTCTAAGGTTTAGTATATAAACCAAAACCTAAAGCTTTGAAAAGGACTTCTAATAATCTTATCTTCTGTGTTGACTGGGAGACTACGAGAGAGTGAGAGTGTGTGTGTGTGTGCTACAAGAGCTACGTTGGTCGGAATCACAAACGAAGAGCAGCAGTGTGTTGCCCACGAGAAGAGCTACGCGCTAATGCTTACATCACGCGTGTTCGTCTGTGTTTTGGTAGATTCACCCACGAGCTACTTTTGGAGTTTTGGTGAGTAAACGTTGTCCGTTTTTACATTTCAACATATCCATGTGATCAGAGCAAGTAGAGCTACACATTAGACATGTTAGATTTTATAAATAGTGACCTGTAAAATCCGACCAGACATCCTAAGCGTTTTCTGCACGGAGGGTATTGGGTTAGGATTTTTGGTTAGAGACCTTAGGGATAGCGGCCTTCGAGTGTGTGTAGGACTTCCCTTGAGTTTCGTGAAGTTTCGAGATCGTTTGATGGCCTTTTGGCTTGCGGTAGCATCATAGGAGACTCTCACATTCACAGGCCAATGGCATGTAGATTTGATATCTCTGTAGGAAGTAGTCATTAGTCGGTTGAGTAGAGGTTGACACCCTTTGCTTGCTTCCACGCGCCTGCGGATCAAGCTTCATCCTCAGTTGACATTATATGTTAGGTGAGTTCTCGCTATGCGACATCCGTCGCGGCGTATCCGCCAACATTGGCACCGTTGCCGGGGACGAGGGCCCTAAGTAGGTGACCGAGACTAGTCCTTGAGGATAGAGGTCTCTCTAGCTTGCCAGAGTACTATTTTACATCCAGATAGGATCAGAGGGTGGTGGACTCTCTAGGTCTTAGGACGAGTCTAGGGGCATGTGTCTAGCCTGGATCTTCTTTCTTAGGTAGTATTAGATAGTAGTAGGTTTGGTGTAGAGAGTAGGAGTTGGAGTGGTAGATGTGGTGGTAGGTTGACTTGAGAGTCCGTGTGAGGCCAGGAAGCAACCAAGACATCAAAATCACCATCTCACATAATGAGTAGGAGTAGGGTATGTAGGATATCTTGATTGCTGATCTAGAGTACTTTATGCATGTCTTATTTGTTGTTAGGCTCATCAGAGAAGTGGAAAACGCTAAGTAGGAAAGATGGTAAATTGTGTTTGGAAGCTGATTTGAAGTCCAAAAGTTTCTGTGATTATTGTTGAGAGCTCTATAGAGCATAGGGAGTACTACTGCCAGAAAAAATTTGCATTTTAAGACAGTAGACATCCTACACGTAGGATGTCTCCAGGGCACTTTTGGTAGCGAATTTGGGGAAACTGAGGTTACCAATGGGTTCAGAGGGTAGGTTTTACCCTAGTAACATATTGACTTGAGTGTTTTTCCCTATTTTTGTTGTCCAAAAGCCAAAAGGAGGAGTCAAAAAACGTGAAATTTCAGAAAAGGCTTAAATTGAGTGATTTCTGCATGTTTTTACAAGTGTGAAGCATACTTGCACTTGCTGAGAGCATAAGGAAGCATCAGGGACACTTCAGTCTGAAAAATAAAACAGTAGACATCCTACACGTAGGATGTCTACATGGTGATTTGGGCATTTTTTTTGAAAATATGAGGTTACCAGTGTGTTTAGAAGGTAGGTTCTACTCTATTTTCACCTGGAAAGTGGAAATTTGACCAAATTTTGACAGATTAAAGCCAAAAGATGAGAATTTCCAGACATCCTACCCAAACTGTGTCCAAGGCCTAATTTTGAGACCAAACCATAGGATGACTCCATAGGCATGTTCTAAATGTTGTATTGAGTGCATGTGATAAATTTCATCTCATTTGGGTCAGTGAAAGTGAAGATTAAACATACTTTAGCGTTTTTGGATGGACAAAAGGCAAAAATAGCTAGTTTTGGGGTCTTTTGACATCCAAACTCAAATCTAAGCATACCGGTGGGTTGCTGAAGACTAGGGGAATCTTTGGTCCAAGTTTGTGTTCATTCTGAGCAAAAAGACATCATACGTGTAGGATGTCTACTGCATGATTCTGAGACCAAAATTCTAATGTGACCATACCATGTTGTCATATAGTCAGCAAGGTGAATTTGGTCCAATTTGGAGTTGATTTGACTTGGGAATGCATCAGAACAGACATCAGGCTTTTGGAACAGATTCTTGATCATTTGACCAGCCTACAAGTGTCAGAATCAAAAAGTAAAAATAGCTGTGAGTTTAGCACATCAAGGGGAAGCTATAGTGCAAGTTTGAGCTGAAACAAAGCAAAAATACATCCTATGCGTAGGATGTATCAAGGTGATTTAGGACTCCAAACCAACAGGTGAACACACCACTGTGATCAGCACAACAAGGAGAAGCTCGGGTGAAAATTTCAAGTCATTCTAAGCAAAAAGACATCCTACCCATAGGATGCCTCAAGGTGAATTTTAGGTCCAATTGAAATTTTGAGCATACCAGTGTGTTGTTAGACTCTAGGGGAACCTGTGGTTCAAATTTTGGCCAAATCTAAGCAAAAAGACATCCTACCCGTAGGATGTCTCCATGTGATTTTTAGGTCCAATTGAAATTTTGAGCATACCAGTGTGTTGTTAGACTCCAGGAGAACCTGTGGTTCAAATTTTGGCCAAATCTAAGCAAAAAGACATCCTACCCGTAGGATGTCTCCATGTGATTTTTAGGTCCAATTGAAATTTTGAGCATACTAGTGTGTTGTTAGACTCCAGGGGAACCTTTGGTTCAAATTTTGGTCAAATCTAAGCAAAAAGACATCCTACCCGTAGGATATCTCCAGGTGCTAAATGAACTTCTGGGGAGATTTTGACCTTATACAATTGTTTATCATGTCCTATTAAGCTTAGCCATCAAGTTTCAAGTCATTTGGACATCATTTTCTCCTGAAAAAAGACATCCTACCCTCTGAGTGCGCTAGAAGCTTGTGCAGCCCAAATCTTGACCTTTTGGCATCCAAATTCAAATCTAAGCATAGCATTGAGTTGCTTGACTCAAGGGGAATCTAGGGTTCAAATTTTATTCAATTCTGAGCAAAAAGACATCCTACCCGTAGGATGTCTCCTGCATGATTTTGGACCCTAGACCAACATTTGACAATACCAAAGTGTTTCATAGCATCTTATAAGCCTGCCAGTCAATTTTGGTCCAATTTGAAGCTCATTTGACTTGAAACATCAAATGATAGAGTATCCAGCTTCTGAAACAGATTCTTGAGCATTTGACCAGCCTAGAGGTGTCAGAAACAAAAAGTGAGGATACCTAGCGGTTCAAAACACAAGGGGAGTCTCTGGACCAAATTTTATTCAATTCTGAGCAAAAAGACATCCTACCCGTAGGATGTCTAGGAGCTTATTTTGAAATTTTGAGCATACCAAGGTGTTGCTAGACTCAAGGGGAACCTTTGAACCAAATCTTGCTTCATTCTGAGCAGAAAAAAATTTGGGCATAGGATGTCTCCATGGGGGTTTTGGGCAGGAATTTGGGAATTATGAGACCACCAGTGTGTTCAGATGGTAGGTTTTACCCTAAGAACATGTTGACTTGAGTGTTTTCCCATGTTTTTGATGTCCAAAAGTCAAAAGGTGAAGTGAGAAAGCAAAAAATTCATAAATTGCTTGTTTGGAGTGATTTTGACATTCAAATGAAATTATGAGCATACGAAGGTGTTGCTAGACTCAAGGGGAACCTTTGAACCAAATCTTGCTTCATTCTGAGCAGAAAACAATTTGGGCGTAGGATGTCTCCATGCCAGTTTTAGGATTCAACTGTAATTTTGACCATATAGGGGTGTTCACAGTGTCACAAAGATCCCAAATCTTCTTTTAAAATTGAATTTGGACTCATTTTGACCATTCTAAACTGCATTTCACTATTTTGGCCATAACTTTCACAAACGGTATTGGATTGGAAAAGTTTTTATATCAAAACATAGCCTGAGAGCGACACTACAAATCTTAGAGCAAAACTTGAACTAAATGTATGACTTTGGCAACCATTTAGGTCAACTTTGAAAAAAAGTCGTTAAACACTAGAATGGTAACAGGACACTTTTATGTCCTTGGACACTTTTGTGTCCTGTTAAGTGACCATTTTGCTTGAATTATTTGAAGAGTATGAAAATGAATTTCTAGGTGCTATATATCCAAAAATGTGACTTATGAGCTGAAAAAAACTTAGCATTTTTTTGAGTATCGATCTCACCATTAACCTTACTCTTGCACAACATTTTTGAACCTAAACTGTGTGAAAAAACGGGTCCTGTTTTTGGCTTTTTTTCATTTTTTGGCAACGATACCACTCTAAACTTCATGTTTGTGAGGTTTAGACGGCTAGAGGTTAGGCCTTCCTAGTTCTCAACATGTTTTGATGCTTGTAGGGAGAGCTAAGTGTTAAAATTGAAAGTTATGACCAATTTACAAGAATTGCATAATCCGGTTTTTTGGCCAAAACTAGCACTTTTATGATTTTTTTGATGGCTTTCTTGATATCCAAATTCAATTTTGATTGTGTAAGTGTAATGTATAACATAAAGCTAATCTTCCTTGAGTTTTGGGGGACCTAATATGCTATATAGCATAGTATATGATGATCGTTGAGTTTTTTGATTGCTGAAGAATACGATACATTTTAGAGTAGCAAGTATAACTTTCTCAATATTGCTAGTTTCTTAGGAATTGTGTGTATTTTGTAGGTAGTGACCATATCTGATCATAGACTACAAACTTGGCTAGATATTGAGTAGTTTCTATGGGTTTTCAGAGGTCATAATGCTAAACCCAGTTTTTTCATGTTTGCTGTATTTAGCACTTTATCATTGCCCCCAAGGTTCCAATTGTAAGAGATCCAATATCCTTTTGACATGCTCCATGGCTCCTTTTGAATCAAGAGGCCCAAAGGGAGCTAACAAAACATGTATATAGTATCTTTATTGAGCGTGACTATAGAAACTTTGATGATAGGTCCGCAGAATGGCAAAAATGCAACATTTTTGTACCTTTTTTTTGCCCAAAAAAAAATTAGTGATGTAAAAGCAACCATACGTTTTGGTCACCAACCCATTGAAGTTAACGGGGCATTTTATCTCATGTCCTACAAAAATCTTCACTCTTATTTATATGCAATCAACCGTAAGAAATTGTTGTTTTGGGCAAAATGCAGTGGTCCATCAACTTTGGAGGCTTGTAGTGACCAAGGGATGAGAAAAATTACAAGTTTCTCATTTTTTCCATATGTAGTAGTTATTGAACTATAAGCTCATGAAAGGATTTTTCAAAATGAGTGGATCTACTATGGTTATGGAAATTTTTCCCAAAACCCTGAAAGGACACATTTATGTCCTGTTAGGTTACCATTCTAGTGTTAAGGCCTCAAAATTCATCCGGAAGTCAGGAGTGTCTAAATCGACAGTTCAAAAGATGTGAGAAAACAGTCTCACTGTTTTGAACATAGTTTTGACTTTTCCCTAGGAGAGGGGCTAGTGAGCCATAAGCGAGGTCATTGGCTAGAGTCAGCTAGAGTCAAACCAGGCTCTAGAACAGACCGCTCAAATCGACCTATAGCGGACACGAGTGCATGTGAGATTTTCATTATCAAGAAGCTAAAATTTGAAACCAGATTTGGTCTCTAGGCCTTCTAATTGACCATTAAAGACTGCTAAGTTAGTAGATTGAATTATCTTTTGGAAAAACCATTGGTCACCCGCGGGAAGGTGTAAAAGTTAACTACGGCCTAGTGTAAAATTTGAGCGTCCATACACAAATCTAGTAGCAGTAAGACCATACACAAGGACTCTTGATTTTGCAACAGCAATTTCAAGTTTTGGAGAACTTTAACACAAGATTTTTGCTAGCAAATCACTGCAACTTGTGCATAATTCTCTTGTGCTAGCTTAAGTTTAGTTCAGCTAAAAGCGAACTTGAAAGTCACTTCCGAGCCCACGGAACAAGTGTGGCCGTCAAAGGCACATCAAGAATTTTTGCTTCATTGTGAAAAAGTTTGCCAGCTAAATAGAATTTTGCAGATTGTGTGCTAAAGTGAACACAGGTTAGCTCGACTCAAGAATCGCTATGAAGGGAGCAGTCGTTACAGTATAGTGGTAAGTTGCATAACTTATCACAGTGCTTCCAATAGATCGAGGCCTGCTAAAAAGCTCTAGGCAAAGCAAGCCCAGTTCAGAAAACTCAGAGATTAAGGCATCCACAAAAGCTGAAGGACCTCTAGTGAAAAACACCGACACAAGGGTGCTAATAATTTTTATTAGCATTGAGGCAAGCGATTAGAGCTATCACTGAATAGGTACAAAAAGGGAGTCAAGACAAAAGCAATGGCGTCTCAAAGGAATCAGACCAGCCGAGATGAAGCTTCAAGTACATCCACAAAAATTACAAGAGAGCAAATTTGGATCTATCTGATTGGCCACTACAAAGGACTGCCATGCTATGAGGATGTCAATCGGAATTTGTACATCAAGACAAAGAAAGATACAGAGGAAACTCGGACATCTCAATATGTGGAAGTTGAAACAGCGAAGAATGTACTACACCCACATCCAGATTTCATGGAAGACTGTCTGGGATCAATTTACATGAGGCACGGAAAATACATCGACAATGAGATAGAAATGTTGTACAAAGATCAACTTACAGATATCTACACATATCCTCCAAGTAGTTTTTTGTACAAAGCACAAGATGGAGAACGGAAAATTGGTACCCTCTATGGTGACGAAGACGGTCGATACTAAAGGGTTGTCACAAGTCATGAAGTTCCTATAGAAAACAATCATTCTTTTGCAGCAGAAGCGTTTGGCTCAAGAGGAGAAGACTACATGTCTAAAGGTGGTAATGTATACCATCTCGTCATGGGTTTACCTCTAACTACGCACCTGGAAGAATTGACACCTACAGCTGTCACTACACAAATGAGTGACACACCACATGACACACAACAAGGCACAACACAAGACACCGCATGGAAAGACACGGCACAAGTCTCGTGCACCGCACCAGCACAAGACAAAGCACAAACACACCAAATTTCACAAACAGGGAATACGCCAGAAGTATCAACTATGAAGATAGCACAACTTCAAAAAGAACTAGCTCAGTCTCAAGAGCTACTTAACAAAGCACAAGAAGTCATATCATCAGGAATTAAACAGATGCCAACATCAGATATGGAACCCTCTTGGATGGGGGGAGTTCAAACTCAACAAAGAGACCCTATCTCTTGAAGAGTGGGATTAAGAAGTCCAGTTTTACAAGAAGCAGTGTCCTTTTCAGGAGCCCAAGTGGAATTTCAAGAAGCATTGGAAGATGCCGATCTGGAGGAGAGACCACCGGAAATTCACAATGCCAAATGTAGAAGGTCAGGTCAAGATGTCATTGTGGTCGACAAATACGGTAGGCACTATGAAATAGCCGATGTGAAAAATATGGATGAGTTTAACATTTGTGGGCAACCTGTAAGTCACATACTTGGACCCCGTCCAAAAGCACCATCCAAGGAAACGGAAAACAAAGATTCGGTTTGATCTTCACCCTTGGTGCAAACCTCGCCAAAATCAACTCGAAAACATAGCCCTCAGGCTATGCAAAAGCCCCAAGTCAAAGACCATACGCTGATGGAATAATTAGCATTACGACTGCTAGAAAGAATGGATAGTGATTTGATCTAGTATGCAAGCAATAATGGAAGCTATTTTCAGCTTCTCAAGGACAAGACGATGGAGGATAAAGAGACGAAGCCAGTGGATACACCTAAGTCAATCGTAATCTACAGGTACATGCATGTAACTCAGATGTCTTATTTGTATCGAGATACCATAGGAAATCATTATCAACAGTACTATGGAGAGCTGCCTCGTCCAAAGAATTCAAATGCTGAGATAGAGGAATATTGCAACCAATGTGACATCAGTCATTTAATCAAGGACTACCCAACAAAGCTCTACCTGGAAAAGAAGAAGCAACAAGCAAAAAGAAAAGTTCAGATAGTGACAACAAGGGAACGGAAGCAAGAATCCCCAACGAGATCTCCGGAAAAGAAGCAGATCTTGTCGCAGAGCACAAAAGATAGGCTCAAGACACAATTGCTTGAAGTCAAGGGTGTCAACGACATTATCATAAAGAATCAGGCTTTCAAAAAAGATCAATTGAATCAGTTGATTCAAGATCGCTTAAAGAACCTCAGTGAGGACAAGTCAAATCATCCACAATGTGATGAAGATGAAGCTCGTAATTCAAGGTTCGAGAGCAAAAGAAGCCAAGATTCTGAAGATGGTAAGTCAACCCAAGAAGAGGTGGCAGAGGTAACATCAAATCTTAGTGCCACGTCACAAGCGGAACGCATGCAAGAAAAGTCAACGAATGAAGCTGAAATTCCACAAGGAAATTCCTCTACTTTCGAATTTGCAGTGGTGGTTAAAGAAATCAAAGACCAACAGAAGCTAAAAGATGATGTAGCTGAAGTATTAGAACCCACCGAAGAACAGGAAATGACCGACTCCAAGATTGACTACCAAGGACAAGCAATGCAGGATATGAATGAATATTTTCAATTAGAGACTCTACAAGAACTTATGGAGCAATGTGAACCAAAGGCCACGACGATCGTTGCATCAGAAGAAGAGAGTCAACCTCAACATCCTGCTACACAAGCTTCAAAAGATTTCCAAGAAGAAAAGTCACCATTGAATGACCTTCAAGTGCTAGAAGAAGTAAATAGTGACAAAGAGCTTTTGAAATCTTCAATGATGGTCATCACGACTAGCTCTCAAGAAAGCCAGCCTACTACCGCTCCAAGATTATCAGCTGCCGACAAAGGCAAAGCCAAAATGAGCCCACAAATGTCCTACCAACAGAAGCAGTCCCTTAAATCAGAGTCTTCAATCCAACCCAGAAAAGTTCAAGAGAGCGCTTCTACATCAACTGACCACATGCTTCCACATGAAAGGCAGACTCCAAAGAAAATTTTTCAACCGAAATACCCTACACTGTGAGATCACCACCGCCAAAGGTTTTCAAAGGTCTACATTAAAGCTGAAGAAATAAAGGTCAAGGACCTAATATGGGTAAATGATCCTAGCCAATTGACGAAAGTAAACACATAGGATGGATAGCCTCCCACTACAGCTTAGCAGAGCAAGGCTATTATGAGGGTCAAAAGAAACTTTGGTTACCAAAACCATAGACCTCGGCTTATGCGGGGGATCAAAAAGTGTCCCCAAAAGCAACAAAGCTCATATTTATATCGCCAAAGGAGACCAACCAACAAGGCTCGCCAAAGGTATGCAGGAAATTTCAAATCCAACTGGCCTTCATACCAACATAGGACTTCATCGGTAGATAATCCCAAAAATGGCACTCTTGTACATCTCAATAGGACATCAAAAACATCATGGGAAGTGCCATCTTCAATTCTTCAAGCACAATGTTACTATCAAGGAAATCGGAGAATCTGGCTACCAAAGATGCCAGGTAAACATTCTTCAATCAGACGACTTCATCTTGAAAATAATGTCACAGGAAAAATCAAGGACAATGTCACAGTCAAGGCAAAGGATATCTACAAAGACACACTAATCACACAATGCAGATACAAATGGATGCCAAAAGAAAAACACATACCGAAGAAGATTGAAGTCATCTCTAGCTCTCAAGAAATGTCAAGACATGATGGAAAGTGTTACGGAGAATGGAGCGAGCCAATCTTCTCAACCAAGGGACCAACAGCAAAAAAAAGAAATTTTGACAACCAAGGTCACCCAAGTATGGCAAAAGAAACCAATATTGCCAGTATGGTCCTTTACAAATCCTCTCTTCGAGGATGGGAGTTTTCAATTTCAAAACCTATTCTTGATCGAAATCTTCCGAGAAGTAAGTCAAGTCGCCATAAAAATCATGGCATAAGAGTCAAGAGTCGGGCAGCTGAGCCACTAAATGAGCAAGCATCAGACCCTAGCTTCATGTCTTAATATTTTTTGTGGTCTATGATTATAGCTCAAGCTGGAAGAGTTGAGCATATGTAAGTCATGTCACTTATGCTGGATAGGTGAGCATATGTAAGTCATGTCACTTATGCTGGATAGGTGAGCATAAGAGTCGAAGTGTAATTATTTTAATCGGTGGAGTGGCGAAGTAATCCACAAAACACTCACGCACATGTACACAGTGAGGAGAGTGAAAAAACCTCGAGCATCAACAGCCCTTCTTGTGAGTAACGGCAGCTCTTGAAGTCAAATATATTTTTGCTTCTATAGCTACGTTCACTCTTGGAAGCACCCATTCAAACTCTTCTAGCACAACATATTGTTTCCCATGCATCTATCTGTGCGATCATATATAATGTCCCATCATTGGACATTTGCATTTGACACGATTTGTGTTCCACCCATGCACTTACACAACAAAATGACGATGACGAAGCGGTAACAGGTTTCATAAGCATTTGCTCAACAACAACGACTCTGACTTCAAGCTACTAACACTTATTCAATGTATATCCAGTCAATAATAGTAGCCATATGGCCATAATTACTTTAACTCAACAAAACTCGGTTACATCCAAACATAAGTACATATAGCCTCACATTTCATTGTGACTAAAGGCATTTTTTCCCACTGGGTTTTTCCCTTTAGTCCTATCCAGGTATCCAAGACCTTCATTTTGTAATATACGCCACATTTTATTTTTTATATAAACACAGAAAAGTAAACCAACGACATCCCCAAACAACTACATACTCATCAACTAGAAAATCAAAGGGGAGCGACCGAGAAAAAATTCAAAAAGGCTTTAAGTTTACAGGTACACGTGCAGGATGACACCCAAAGCACAAACAATACAGAGCTGCCAAGATAAAGAATTGCTGCAACAACAAACCTCACTCGACTTATTCACGATACAACAACAAATTGGAGGGGGAGAGCTATGGCTTCAACTACACTACATGTACAGGAAAAAGGTAACTCTACAACATACAAAGCATCTAGTAGAAGCAACTGCAACAACAAAAGCTTCAACCAACACCAAAACATGAAGCACTCATCAGGGCCACTGCAGACATAGGGTCTTGTCGAGGACGACAAGACTTCGGAGGGGGAGAGTGTTGACAGGTCAACCTTTCAACAACACTTCAACAAAGATTCTCTAAAGATTCCATATGAAGATGCTGATGAAGTGATGAAGATGAAGATGGATGCTGTAATGTGAAGATACAAGCTCATGGACATCATCGAATATCTCGTTATTATCATTTTGAGCCATTACGGCCACTTTTGTAATGTATACAGGAACTTCATATTTTAAGTCGGCAATTGTATTTTGGCCATAGATGCTTGTTGGATGAGTGAAGCCAGCTCACGGTGTTGTAATTAAGCTCTATAGAATCCTAGGGACACTCAGGTCATTTTGGCCGGACATTAGGTTTCCTAAGGTTTAGTATATAAACCAAAACCTAAAGCTTTGTAAAGGACTTCTAATAATCTTATCTTCTGTGTCGACTGGGAGACTGCGAGAGAGTGAGAGAGAGTGTGTGTGTGCTACAAGAGCTACGGTGGTTAGAATCGCAAACGGAGAGCAGCAGCGGGTTGCCCACGAGGAGAGCTACGCATTGATGTTTACATCACGCGCGTTCGTCTGTGTTTTGGCAGATTCACCCGCGAGCTACTTCTGGAGTTTCGGTGAGTAAACGTTGTCCATTTTTCCATTTCAACATATCCATGTGATCAAAGCGAGTAGAGCTACACATTAGACATGTTAGATTTTAGAAACAGTGACCTGTAAAATCAGACCAGACATCCTACGTGTTTTCTACACAGGGGGTATTGGGTTAGGATTTTTGGTTAGAGACCTTAGGGATAGCGTCCTTCCAGTGTGTGTAGGACTTCCCTTGAGTTTCGTGAAGTTTCGAGATCGGTTGATGGGCTTTTGGCTTGTGGTAGCATCATAGGAGACTCTCACATTCACAGAACCAATGGCATGTAGATTTGATATCTCTGTAGGAAGTAGTCATTAGTCGGTCGAGTAGAGGTTGGGGCCCTTTGCTTGCTTCCACGTGCCTGCGGGTCGAGCTTCGTCCTTAGTTGACATTATATGTTAGGTGAGGTCTCACTATGTTGACGTCCGTCGCGGCGTATCCGCCAACAACAGCTTTTGGAGACATATAGACCTTAGAGCACCCCTCGAAAGTATTCCTTGAAGGCACTCAAGGCATCACCTAGAACTTGGAGACAGAGATCCCCATCCGCAACATCATCATGGGAATGTATGCTCTAGTCATGTTCTTGCCTTTGGACTACATGCAACCCTTCGAAGAGACATTCATAACCGGGTTCTTTGAGATGGACTCCACCATCTTTAACCCAATGACAAAGGATCTATTGGTGCGACACATAGCCTATCAAATCATGATCCTCAATAACCCGTTCAAGGATCTAGCAGTGCAAGCAAACGTGGTGGCCAGAGCAGAGAAGTTTCAAAGAATCACCAAAACACTGGAAATGATCACATTTGACTAATGAAGCAAAGACAAAGCTTGCACGATAATGTGCAATGGCTATGAAGGAGGGAATGTTAGCAGATAGACCCAATAGGAACCCTTCTAGACGGTCACATCTTCACCCAGTTATCACTTTTTGTAATTTCATTATTTTTTTCGAGAAAGCTTGTAAAAAGAGGAACTGTGATTATTGAGCCTATCTTTGTAAAATCTAAGTTGTAGTCTCTTTTACTGAGTTTTGAACCTTATAACTTGCCAGCCACTGGCCACATGAACCCTAGGTATTAAGTTCAAATTTTTAAGTTTGAACACACACATTGTATCATTATCTAAAGTTTTTGGAGAGCTTTTGAGCGTACAACTGAGAACAGCTACTACTATCAAGCACTTTGTAATTGATTTTTTTCAATCTCTGATAATCCAAATTCAATTTCGGCAATTACATTGTGTTCCTTCTCTTATGCTTTTTAAGTTAAGTATAATCCTTCTCAATTTTATAGTAGTTTGCGATTGCTTGTCTGTGAGCTAAATCTGCTATTTTGAGTGCCTAAATGATTGTTTTTTGACGTTTAGTCCATAGAAGAGTGTTCCTAAACCATAGGAAAAACTTTCTGAATAGTTCTATTGCAGTTTTCAAGACCTTAATCATGATGGATTCTCGATGGATTGTAATTTTGGTACCTTGCCAGATTACAACCAGACTTGGTAGGAAAATGCCCCTAGACCTCTTAGACCTCCTCCTAAAGTTTCGTTGCATTTCAACTCGTTTGAGTGCCGAAATGGCGTGACGACCTAAGCGGTAAGACGGGATATAGGTAGATTTCTTGAGTCGAGAGTGATAGATTTTCTAGTGCTATAGATAGCTTCATTCCGTAGGTTCACTTCTTGAGGCTGACACCCTCAAAGAGTCTCCATGCCCCATTCTAGTTGCTTCCCTGAGTATTGATAGTATGTTAGTGCCAAACAACTATGTTAGAGACGTCTGATTGCGGTGACCCGTTAACACTTACTATTGTAGGTGTTCATTTGTCCTTTTTACTATTGGTGGCTTGGGTTCTTAACACACAATTGTAGAGGGTGCATTTGGTGGAAGTGCCAATCTTTCAGAGGATGTTGTCATCCTCTCTCCACTTAGCTTGCCAGCAAGAGAGAGAGAGAGAGAGAGAGAGAGAGAGAGAGAGAGAGAGAGAACATATAGCTCAATGACTAATTTAGTATTGAATAAAAAACGTTGACTAAGGAGGGGCCTGCAAAGATTACGATGTTGAATGCTAATGCCATGTGTTTGATTATCCGTTACTGTAGCCACGTTCATTTTAATACTGGATTTTCTCTAAGGATATCATTGAACATTCGACTTAATAAATATATGATTAAAACTCTTACGGTGTACATGTCATACTGTTCAAAACCGAAGTGAGAGAGAGAGAGAGAGAGAGAGAGAGAGAGGAGAAGAAGAAGAAGAAGAAGAAGAAGAAGAAGAACTTTTGCCAAAGATAAGGGCATGTGACTTTGTCTCAACCTACTTTTTACTAGCAACAAAGCTCTACTTGTAACAGTATCAACAAACCTTTGACATAGCAACTCTTGTTAGATTGGAAATACGTTTCGTACATTCTAAGCCTAAGAGTTTTGGCTTCAATGTCTTCTGAATTGTTCAATTGAATATATAGGAGATGTTATTCACATTATCACTTGTCCTTCCTCCATACAATGCACACATGTTCAACCACAATTTCCACATAGATTTTATGCCAATTATTATGGAAGAGTAAGTTTTAATGTTGATGACAATTTTTTTGCTACTACCTGGACATGCACGTCCTACGTACATGCTCACAAGGTTTCCAGAACACTTTCTAGGTTGTCATAAACCCTAGAAATAGGAGTTACAACTTGTCCACATGCAAATAGGGCTAGGTGTGCACGTGCCATTTGCATATCTTCTTGCATGTGGAAAACTGACTAGGAGGAGCTTCATGAGAGAGAAAAATGAAATGAAATGAAATGTTATATTAACGTCTTCAAAAGGCCAGAATGACCTATGAGACCAAACTGATACAAAAGTGGTGAATCTGTTACACTGTCTGAGTACCTTAGTACCAAAGTACTAAGTGTGAAAAGTGTGAAAGTGTGAAAATAAATGTGAAAAACTAAATACAAAGTATTAAATAAACTTCTTAGGAGCATTCTGGGTGTCTGGCTAGAATGCTTCTAATCCTTTGTTGTAGTCTCCTCCGGTGAAGTGTGCTTCTGCATCTCAGTCGTGGTCGTCTCGATTTCCTAAGCTCAATCGCCCTGTCAATGAGGGTGCCTTTGGTATGAATGTGGGTACTCCCTTGTGCTGGCTTCTCCTTCCACTTCTGCTACTCTCGATCCGAAGAAATCTGTGATCTGCCTCTAAGGCTGTAGTGCTCTTTGTCTTATCATTAGATTATCCCTGTGCCGATGTAGTTCTAGTAGGTACAAGCCTAAGTATCTTTGATCTTGGTATTGCATGACTCTATCTAGAGGTCCAAAGCCTTCTTTAAATAGGAAATGGAAACGCCCACGTATATCATAGTATACGGTGCAATGGCATACGTAGTGTAATTATGTCTCCGGCTCCATTCCGCATAACTTGCAAATTCTGCTCTCAGGTGGGATTCCCCTAAATCTGCCAAATTCAATTTCCAACTGGTGTGAGGATGTACGAATCTGACCAATAGCACATCTCAAACCATGAGATAGGTGGGTATCCATATAGCTCGGGCGAATCACAAATCCTTCTTCAGATAGCTGTAGGAAGTTTTCTTTGTAGTCGGCCATCTTCGTGCCCAATTCTTGTGTAGGGTCTACCCATGTCCTCTTAGTATCCAACTATATAAGATCTTGACGGATGATTTTATTAATCTCCGTTCGTGTAATTGCCAGTGATGGAGCCGCAAGAGAGTATTGGAAGGGGGGTAATCTTTCCATAATGAACCCGTGTCTCTGAAACCACGAGGACAGTTGCGCATACCAGCATGATGTATCCCCTTGCATTGCTAATTGTCGAGAGGATTCGAGGGCCAATCTAGTATATCGGCAATTATTTGTATCCCACAAACCATGTATAAAGGACACTGATCTGGTAAGAGAATCCTTCAAGATTCTCCATCGATAGACTTAATTAAAATTGCGGTCATATAGTAATGGCATTGGCTTCATTTAGTATGGGAAAAGGTTTGGAAGATGCTCTTGTGTAAAGGACATAACTCTCATGCTCAGAGATGATCATAGCAAATGAAACTAGGCGACATGACGGCTGTTAAGAAAAGAGAAGGTGACACCTGAAAACTCAAAAGATAAGAATTTTGAAAAACATCGACAATGCAAAACATTTTCAGCCTGCAACTTTTGCATTTTTTCAGCTAGCAACAACAATTTTTTTCATCCAGCAACATCAACATTTTTTTAGTCAGCAACATTAGTGTTTTTGTATCAGCATTCAGTTCACCCTAGCCGTCAATCTCATCCCTATCGTGAGTAGATCCCCAATGTTTTTGCATTCAGCCATAGCCTTCAGCCATAGCCTTTCCGCACAAGCACCTCTACCAAACATCGTCGTCGTCGTCATCACAAGAAGCAACGATTTAGTTGTCAGCCCTCAAGCATCACTAGAGTTTTCAAATTTCAATCCTTTAGCCTCGTTGTCATCGTTGTTGTTCATCGTCTCGTCATCATTGTCATCATCATCGTTGCCAAGCATCTCAAAATCTAGAACCATTGTACCAAACTTTGTGCAATCTAAAGCAAATTCCTCTCTAGCAATAGAGAGGGGGGTCCTTGGAGAGGGGTTTGGGACCCCGTTGGTGTCGATCTTCTCTCTCTCTCTCTCTCTCTCTCTCTCTCTCTCTGTTTGAGAGAACTTTCTCTCACAATTTTCCATTCTCTTTTGTTTTGGTCCATTGCACAATCTCTCATTAAGTTAAGGGGGGCCCTCTCTCCCCTTTAGTAAAAGGAACCTTGAGCACAGATTGATCACTCATCCTGAGCATACACCATCATTTATTTATGTTGCACATAACATTGGTATCAGAGCCCTTTGGCAATGTTCGGTATCATCACTCAAGGAAAGAAGGACAAAGAACCACTTCTATTTTTTTGCTTGCTGTTGTCACACGTAACCAAGACCACTTGGGCTGTCAATCCCTAATCTTTGTTTTTGAAGAGTGGCAGGTAACCCAGAATAGAAGGGCTTGTCTAGTCTCCCCTCGTTCCTCTTTTCCACTCATTGAGTGCATGGTCATCACCAGAAGCAGAATGGATACTTTGCGTGAAGGTGATGAGAGTGGAGTAGGAGGAGAAGAAGTTCTACACCAGGTGGATTGTTCCCCGATCCTCCCCATCCCCATCCACACCACGGATTGTATCAAGCCCTATGATGGAGACTTTGGTCAAGTCGATGATGGAGATGATGGTACAACAAGAAGCTCAACGTGCCGCCATGGATAGAGACCGTGAAGAACAAAGGGCAGCTATGGAGCTTGAGCATGAGAAAGCACACGAAGCTTAGCGCAGAGCAACTGAAGAAAGAAGGGCAACTATGGAGATCGAGTGTGACCAAGCACGTGAGGCTCAACGCATAGAGGCCAAAGAAAGCAAGCAGCTATGGAGTTAGAGTAGGCCGACGAGTCATCATGTAGCACATGTAGAGAGGACAACTCCAACAATCCAGTCATCACTGAGAAGTTGAAGTTTAGTAAGTATAATGGTAAGATGGATCCTTCAGTGATTTATTCTTGGTTGCATCAATTTAATGCTTACTTCGTGACTAACAAGAAAACCAGCAAGTAAAGTTTTGAGTAGCGGGTGATGCCATTAATTGGTATCAAACTTCGCAGGAGTCACAGTTGGTTGAGCATCTTGAGCATGCCACAGATGGCTTACCCCTGTCTCTCAGTTGGGGTGACTTTCAAGACAAGCTCAAGGCATGTTTTATGTCACCGCACTACCTTGATCGATTAAAAGAAGATTGGCGTAGCCTTGAGCAAAATGGCACTCTTATTATATCTTTCTCTAACCGTACTTTGTAGATCAGCGTTCAATTGCGTAAATCGGATGAGGATCGCAAGGAGGCTTTCCTTTTTGGTTTAGACGAGTACATCAAATTCGATGTGTGAGTCTTTTATCCTACGGACTACAATGACACCGTCAGAATCGCTCTAGCGCAAGAGATGAAGCACAACAAAGGTAAGTTGAAGAAGAACAAGTCAAGTACCCCTCAGGACCATTAGAATGGTAAGAACAATGGTAATTCTTTCTCTTCACAACCTTCCTCTGCACCTAGAGCACAAAACTCTCATAGTGATTGTAAAGGGAAGGCTAAAACTCCGGGAACCCCTAAGTTGACACCGGATGAAAATTTTTCTCAAGGAATAGTAGGAGGTTTGTTAACTCTTGAAGAAATAACAAAAGAAGATATTTTGAATGTCACACTAAAAGTCACATAAAAAGAGTTTGTCATAAGAAAGCACCTAAAGAACCCACAAAATCCACATCATTTGTTAATGCAATCAATGAGAACACTAATGTGACTGAAGTTTCTAATGATGCATGATGTGACTAGTGACTCTCTCATGAAGAGCCTACGTTTACAAGCTACAAGCTCTTCAAATAGATCCCATTGTGATGTCTAGATTTGCTCCTGGCATGCACTCTTCCTTCACACATGAATGTCCTAATGTGACAATTTTGGTTCAAAATGTCGATTTTCATCGTAAGCTTGTAGTTTCTTCTCTCAAAGGATGTGATATGAGTTTTGGCATCAAGTGGTTTAAGGATTATGATCCATAGGTTAGTTGGAAAGAAAACACACTCTCTCTCACAATCGAAGTTGTCGTTCCCGTGGTTCTTCGCTATGACTATAACATTCCGTCTTTGTCATTAATCTCTCACTCTCATGTTTCGAAAGAGGATAAAGCACCCAGTCTCATAGTCTCTCTCAGTACACAACCCCACTATCTAGAAACGACTCACTCAGTGCGTGCAAAGGAATCTTGCTCTATCGTTCATCCCCCTAAGCACGACATGCATTTTTTGCATAATATTGATTTGATTGTTCACGAGGATCATCAAGCCTTCAAGTTGCTCTAGTCTGTACCGAGTACACCTTGGAGTGACCATCAAGCTAGATGGTTTCAATTTTGTGAGCAATTTGGTGGTTTGATTGATTTGTATTCCTAGTAAAGCTAACCCAATTGCAGATACAATCAGTCATGCAAGATCGATTTTGGCTCTCGAGTTGAGGTTCATAGTACCCATTCACGAAGCATCTTTTGTTCGCATGATTAGTCAGTATGCATTGTTTGAGTCTCTTATTTGTGACAGTCGCTTATATTTTCGTCACCGTCCTTATGTGTTACCTTTTCGTAAGAATGTCATATTGCACGATGCACATGATTCACTCACAAATTAGTTTTAGGTCTAAAAGTCAAGTTTATACCCCATTTTTGGCATGTATTTGGTGAATGTTTTAATACTCCGTCACGTTGTTCATCTGCATTCCATCCGCAGTCATTTAGAAAGCATAGTCTTTTTCCATCCACTCAACAAGTCATAGATATGTCTTTGATATTGTGTTTGAAGTGATTTCAGGGGAAATCCCTCAAAGAACATTCTTGAAAAAGATGCACCCGAGATCGTAGACGAAGTTGAAGACATGGAGACGAAGTAGATTATTGTGCTTCGCTTTTGGCACAGCCCAAAGAAGCAAGAACTTCAAAAATTCTGAAATTTCACGTATCATGGGATCCATGTAGTAGAGTGGGCTGGCCAAGAGTTGTTGGTAGACTTGACGGAAGCCATATAGCTCGATACTAGTATCTCACCTTGAAAAGGGGGGATGTCACGTACACATCTAACCCTATGTGCATGTGAATAAGCTGTAACTCCTATTTCTAGGGTTTAAGACATCCTAGAAAGTTGTTCTCGCAACCTTGTGATCTTGTACGCAAGACGTGCATGTCCAGGCACTTAAGACTAGTTATGTATTTACTGATTGCAAAACCCATTAGCATTAGCGTCAATACCTAGCACCAAGCATACACATTTTTATCGCATGTGAACCCATTTCTCAATTGCGCATAAACCACCTCTTGTAGAACATTTTTATTATTCAGTGATCCTTGGAATTTCCAAACCGTGGGGTTTATTGAAGGTTGCCCGACCCATCCATTTGCACCTATATATCTAGTCCCTTGGTCGCTTGAAGAAGCCAGAGAAGCAATGAAGATGCCTTTCAAGTACCAGCAATACCAAGCACTTGGTGTGCCAACCACATCAACATTTTCCCAACCAATGCATCAGTGTTTTTTCAACCATCAACATCAGTGTTTTTGTATCAGCGTTTTTTGTATCAGCGTTCAATTCCACCCTTGCCATCAATCTCAGTCCTATCGTCATCAAATCCCCAGTGTTTTTGAAATCGGCCATAGCCTCGTCGCACAAGTACCTCTACTAGATATCATCGGGATTGTCACCTTCATCGTCATTGTCGTCACAGACTATGCAGGTTTTAGCCTATGACCCATCGGTTTAGTTTTCAGCCCTCAAGCATCACTAGTTTTTTCAGATTTCAACCCTTGAGCCTCGTCAACATCGTCGTCATCGTTATCATCGTCATCCCCAAGCATCTCAGCACTTCAGCTCTTTAAAATTGGTTTTGTTGTAGCTCGGAGCCTTGGCGCACTCGCAAACTTATGACATTTCCAATGGATGGATGCTAGTCAAGGGCTATTATAGACACACTCGTTGCTACTTTGGTCGATAAGTAATCAGAGAAGGGAGACAACAAGGGAGGAGGCAAGAGGGAGAAGGGAGGAATCTCCGAGCTAGGTTTCTTTTTTGCTCAAGATCTTTTTCTCAGAAAAAAAGCCTTATTAGATTAAAATTTGTCATGCACATGAGCCCAAGTGTTTAGCAATGAAGAAATTGTCAACCCTTCTGGCACTAACTTATTTTCCAACTATCCACTTCGTATGCTCGATCAACTGGTTCACCTAAGGTTACTCCTTGGGACTCAAGTGTTTCCAGAAGAAGAGATTCATATATAACAAGTGATAAAATCACGAGGCCTGCCATTGGGAGGATCAAGAAGCATTAAAGTCACAAAGACTGTCCATTTTCTATTTGGTAAATGTAAGGATGTTTATTTTAATAACTTATTAGTTAAAATAAACATCCTTACATTTTAGCTTTTAGATTTTTGAGAAAAGGGGCATAGCAATTAGGGTAAAAGCTCCACCAGCGGAAGGAGCCCCAACTTAAAGACACTTTTTAAGGGAAATATTATCTTAGTGATAGTAGAAACAAGGGGCAATTTTGTGGCTACACGAGCTCTTGTGTTCACTTCTCATTTGGTTTTGTAGTTGTTCCATCCTCGTTGGAAGTGATTCTATAGCTGGGGGAGGGTATGGACTTCGTTTAGGGATCAAAACTTTTACACCTCGAAAGGAAAAACGTGTTGAGTTCTCGGATATCCGAAGCCAAAATTTGAATATTCATTTACTTCCCAGAATCTTGAGCATTAGCATGCATCGATTACTACATACTTGAAAACCATTGACAGTAGCAACAGAATGCAATGTTTCTTTTGCACTATCCTTAATATGGGGTTTTTACCCTACTAGCATTGACACACTCTAAGGTCTTTGGGATTCAGTACCCTCTAGACATTGCATGTCATAGCTATTAAATATTGTTAATTTGGAGAGCACCCACACAAATTATCTCTTTTGAGTCTTTTTGGAGAAGTGCTAGCTTGAAGCATTCTTACAGACATAGCATAATTCCATCGACAATCATCATCTCGCCAATGATATGGACTTGAGAGAGAGAGCTTACAAAGGATCTTAAGTAATGTGTTTAGGGTTCACGATTTTTGATTTCTAAAAGAGCACATTCAGGCTGTGCTTTTTGTAGTATGTGTGTTACCATATACATGTGGTAGTGATGTGTGTGAACACACTAGGACCGCCGGGGCATTTTTTCCCTCTTTAGGAGGTTTTTTCCCCCGTGCATTGTATATACGCCCATCACTCTAGGGCTATCTATCTTTCCATTTGCACACTAAGTAACACACTCTCTATTGTGTGCCTTGAGCTTCCTTTGTCTTCTCCAAGCTGTGTGTGTTTCTCTGTAACCCTAATTCCAACAATTGGTATCAGAGCAGGTCACGTTCTCCCGGGCTTAGTCGCCAGTTGCTCCAGCACACGCCTGCTCACTTTCTCCGATTTCAGTGAGCTTTGGCGAGCGTTCGCAGGTCGACAAATACTTTGGGATAGCTCGAAGAGCTTGGTTTGCTCAAAATTTTGATTTGGGCTCATTTCGGCCTCCGTTTCCACTACAGGCAGTACTGCACAGGCTATTTCGTCATTTTGTGCAGAATTTCTGTCAGTGCCATTTTCTACATAGCAGGTGCCTTATAGTCTTCTACGGTTTGTGCTATATAGCACAGGTTGTTCCCGCTCCGTTTCTCCTATTTTTGGGCAGTTTTCACATCAGGTGCAGCATTTACCATGGCTGACAACAACAACACAGATGTGTTCAAGATGTTTGCTGCTGAGGACAGGTTGGATGGAGACAACTACCCTATGTGGGCTTATATGATGCAACATGTTCTTGTGTCAAAGCGTGTCTGGAACATTCTGCAGGACATTGATGTACGTCCTAGTTCCGAGCATGTAGGCAATGTTGAGGATGTTGCAGGTCTTGCTGCAAGGATTGCAGCTGTTAGAGTTGTTTTGCCTATGGCAGAACAAGCTCGTTGGGATGTTAAGGATCCGCAGGCTCATGAATTGATTGTGTTGTCTGTGAAGCGCACCAATGTTCCTCACATCCGTTCAGCAAAATCTGCAAAACAGGCTTGGGATATTTTAGCAGGTCTTTATCCAAGCCGCAATGAGGCTAAAATTGCTTTGCTGCGTAAAGAGCTGGAATCGAAGATTATGTATGAGGAAGATGATATGGACACTTTCCTTGCTAGTGTCAAGGATATTAATCAGCAGCTTATTTCTGCAGGTGAAGTCATTTCAGACAGTTCCCTTGTGTAGACTGTTCTTGATGCCTTACCAGATTCTTACCAAACTTTTGCTAGTACTTGGAGACTTATGACCAAAGGAAATCCAGAAGTTGTCAAGTTTGATGCATTATGCACATTGCTGTTGCAAGAGTCAAAAGAAAACAGGACTAGACAGCGTGCACTTGAACAGGCTTTTATTGCTTCTCAAAGAAAGGGTGGTAATAGCAATGCAGCCACTTCTTATGGTTCTGCTGCGAGTGGCAAAAATTATATTCCTAATGCTCTTGCTGACAGCAATTCGTCTGGAAATTTTGGTGATAAGGGCAAAAAGAAGATGCGTTGCCATTATTGTAAAGCCAAGGATCACTTGATCAAGTCGTGTCCTAAGTTGAAGGCCAAAGAGGCTAAGAAGAAAGAGGGTGGTTCCACTGCAAATGCTGGTTCCACTACAAATGCAGCCATTGTTGAGTCTTCTGTGAAAGGAGACTGTGTTGCTGATGTTGATGCAGAATGGGCTTTTAGCGCAGAGTGCACTTACAATCATGTTGTCCATGATGCATGCTTGTCAGTTGCAGCAGATTCACATGTGTGGTATTTCGACAGTGGTGCTACAAAGCACATTACCTCACATCGTGAATTGTTTACCTCTCTTGAGTCTGTCCCTCATGGGAATTCTGTCACTTGTGCCAACAATGCCTCTTATCCAGTTCAGGGAGTTGGAAAGATTGTGCTCACTACTGCTAATGGCAGTTCCTTCACACTTGTTGATGCACTTTATGTACCTGGGATCAAGAAGAATCTCTTGTCTGTATCCGCACTTGCTAGACTTGGACTTGTAGTCAAATTTGTGGATGACAGATGTACAGTTCATGATCTCAGTTTTGGTGATGAAATTGTTGTATCTGGCCTTTTGTGCCGTAGGCTGTATAAGCTCACTTTGTATGACAAGTGTGGACAAAATTTTTCAAATGCTGTTGTAGATTCAAGGGCTATTTCAGATGCAAAACTTTGGCATGCACGTTTTGGTCATCTGAATTATGCTAGTTTGTTGCGTTTGCATAAATCTGATATGGTTGCTTCTTTGCCACCTCTTGAAGCACCTGTCAAACATGTTTGTGAAGGTTGTATTTTGGGTAAGATGCAGCGCTCTAAATTTCCAAATGATAGTTCAGTTCGGGCCACATGCAGGTTGCAGCTTGTGCATAGTGATGTTTGTGGGCCCATGCAAACTCCGTCCTTGGGCAATTACCTGTACTTTGTGACTTTCATTGATGATTACTCCAAGCATGCATGGGTATTTCCACTTAAAGAGAAGTCCGAAGTTTTTATGTGCTTCAAACAATTTCTGGCTATGGCTGAAAATGTCTCGAAATGTACTATGGGCACCCTCCGTTCCGATCGAGGGGGGGAGTATATGTCTCATGAATTTAATGCATTTCTGGCTAGTCGTGGGATAAAACACCAATGTACAGTGCCTTATACATCTCATCAAAATGGTGTTGCTGAGAGGAAAAGCGGGTCACTAACGGAAATGGCACGATGTATGGTCAAAAGTCAAGCTTTGCCGCATTCTTTTTGGCTTGAGGCCATCATGTGTGCCACTTATGTACTTAACAGGATTCCTACGAAAGCTTTGCAGTCTATTACTCCATATGAAGCATGGCATGATAGAAAGCCTTCTATTGAGCACATGCGTGTTTTTGGTTGTTTGGCATATGCTTTGGTGCCACAAGTGCAGCGCAAAAAATTGGATGATAAGGCTGTCAAATGTATTTTTGTTGGTTATAGTGCTGAAAGCAAAGGTTACAAGTTGTATCATCCACAAACAAAACGTATTCTGGTTTCTCGGGATGTAGTGTTTGTGGAAGATTTTGTTCAGCCCTTGCTATCATGTACTAGCGACAGTAATGTAAGCTCATAGGACATTTATGACACTTTGTTGCCTCTTTTCAGTGGTGGAAATACGAATGTAAGTTCCATTGAGGCAAATGTACAGCCTATGGGGGTTTCTGAAAATGTTTTAGATCAGCCTATTACTGATGCAGATGTACATGATGTACTTGATGAGGAAAGGGCTGAAAATGAGCAGGCTAGAGGTATGCCAAAATGGCTGGTGCACACTTTGCGTGACAGTAAATTGGATGCACCTTTGTCTAGTCGTACTCGTTCATGCTCTCGCCATGCATCTTATGCATCAGATTGTTATGCTTTGGCTGTGTCTAGTTTACATGATGTTGAGGAGCCTCTGTCTTTTGATGAAGCACATAATTCAGAAAATTGGATGGTTGCCATGCAATCAGAATATGATGCACTTATAGAAAATGACACATGGACTTTATGTGATTTGCCTCCTGGAAAAAAGGCCATTGGTACGAAGTGGGTTTACAAGTTGAAACGCAAGCCGGATGGTGAGATCGATCACCATAAGGCTCGACTTGTTGCAAAGGGTTATGCACAACAAAAAGGCATGGATTATGAAGAGACTTTTGCTCCCACTTGTCGTATGACTACTGTGCGTTTTCTATGTGCATTGGCAGCTCATTTTGGTTGGGATGTACATCAATCAGACATTGTTACTGCTTTCTTGAATGGTGACATATTTGAGGAAGTTTATGTAATGCAGCCTCGCGGTTTTGTCATAAAAGGACAAGAGGACAAAGTGTGCAGATGTAAGAAGGCTTTGTATGGGTTGAAGCAATCTCCTCGTGCTTGGTATGAGAAAGCTGACACTCATTTGGTCAAACAAGGTTTTCGTAACAGTCTAACAGAAAGCACATTGTATGTAAAGCGTGAGGGTGATGTACTTCTCATTGTGGTTCTTTATGTTGATGATTTGCTAATCACTGGACCAAATGAGAGACATATTGCTGAATTTAAGGCTGATTTGAATGCTACTTTCAAGATGAAAGATTTGGAGTTGTTGCATCATTACTTGGGTATACAATTTAAGCAGTGTGATGGTGGTATTGCCTTGTGTCAAAAAAGTTACATAGAGACATTGCTATGTAAGTTTGGACTTGAGGATTGCAAACCTATTGCCACTCCCATGGAAACAAGTTTGAAGTTGAGTCTACATTATGTTGGCGATCCTGCTGATGTCACTCTTTACCAAACTGTTGTTGGCTACCTCATTTATGTATGCAACACGAGGCCGGATATTCAATTTGCAGTCTCACAGGTCGGCAGATTTATGCATAGCCCAGCGTCTAAGCATTGGCAGGCTGTCAAGAGGATTTTCCGCTACCTTAGTGGCACTTTACATCTTGGCTTGATTTATCCCAAGGGGGGATCATTGCCGCCAGACTTACATGCTTTTTCGGATTCAAATTGGGCTGGTTGTTTTGACACGCGAGTGTCCACAAGTGGTTTTTGTTTCATGCTTGGCAGTTCATGTATATCATGGTTGAGCAAGAAGCAACCTACTGTGGCCACTTCGAGTTGTGAGGCTGAGTACAGGGCAGTCTTCACAGCTACGGTTGAGTGTGTATGGCTCAGACGCCTTATGGCTGATTTGGGTGTTGGACAGGACATTGCCAACACTATCTACACTGACAGTCAGAGCGCATTGGCAGTTGTGAGGAACCCAGTTTTTCATGCTCGCACAAAGCACATTGAGGTGCATTACCACTATGTCAGGGAGAGGCTCTCAGCAGGAGAGATCAGCTTCGCTTACGTGCCAACACAGGACAGCCTTGCAGATCTTTTCACAAAGGCATTGTCACGTGAGAAGCTTGAAGCCTTCCGCAAAGCTTTGGACTTACTCCCCTTTGTGGACTGATCTTGTCCTCAGGGCATGGCACTTCCCTTTACTCATGTGCCAGCTCTCGTTCACCGCATCACTCCAGGGGGGATTTGTTACCATATACATGTGGTAGTGATGTGTGTGAACACACTAGGACCGCCGGGGCATTTTTTCCCTCTTTAAGAGGTTTTTTCCCCCGTGCATTGTATATACGCCCATCACTCTAGGGCTATCTATCTTTCCATTTGCACACTAAGTAACACACTCTCTATTGTGTGCCTTGAGCTTCCTTCGTCTTCTCCAAGCTGTGTGTGTTTCTCTGTAACCCTAATTCCAACAATGTGTGTGGAAGCAATCACGATGGTGGTTTAACAAAATATGAGTTTGCCAATGACTGTCTGGTCGACAGTGAAGACGGGACTAAATATTGTGAAGAATATTGTACAATGGTCATTGTATTGATGTAGGATGTAGCTGACAACTGGCTCTAATTGGCAAAAAAAAACTTTCAATTTGTGAGGAGATTCCCTCCTGAGTTCGAATGCTCTCTCTCTCTCTCTCTCTCTCTCTCTCTCTCTCTCTCAGTTTCTCTACTATAGGTGGGCAACAGATCCGGAGTCCTCTTTGCGAGAGCTTCTTAAAAGAGAGCATCAACATAGCTTTTGAAAGCAAGACATATTGAAGAAAAGGGCTATGAGAGCCGCTAAATACAGATGTTTGTTTATAACCATTTTGCTAAGCTCGAGTCATTTGATGTTGCTATTTACAACCATTTTGCTGTGTTCGAGCCATGGCTTGGGTTGGGCTTTTGCACCATGCTCTTGAGATTGAGAAAGGGATTTTACAGTTGGAATTTTCACACAGAGAAATGCTCAATCTTAACATGGAGATTCCCATCACAATTGCACCCACTTTACAATAGAGCCCTTGAAGCATGCCGAGGTTCTTGTACTTCCACGTCCACAGTGGCACGTTCAAGATTCCCTCTTTGAATGGTAAGACAGAAACCTCCTTCCTCAACCTGCTTGTAGAGGGAGCTCCCAATTTAGAGAAGCTTGACGACATGCGGGAGAGATGTGTTTGGGGGGGGGGGGGGGGGGGGGGGAGAGAGAGAGAGAGAGAGAGAGAGAGAGAGAGAGAGAAATGCTTGTGGAATTGGCTGAAGCTTCCTGCAGTACATTCTTGACCACAGTACTCGTGAAATCGCTAGCTCCCTTCAGAGAAGGTCAAGGAAGGGGAGCGAGGGAAGAGGAAAACGAAAACACGAGCATGGACATAGAGTTTGAAAGCAATCGGAAGATGCGCTGCCAGCCAACTTGGCAAGTTGTGTTACGCGTCACTCTCCATCTTTCTCTCTCACACACACATACATACACACACACACACTCTCTGTAGCCACAAAAACAAGGGGAAGGGCAGGTGCAACTGTGCAAGAGGGCCTCTTATGTCTGAACTGCCCATGTACATCCCCTCTGGTTTTCCCCCGCCCTGCTGCTAGTTGCAATGTTCCCCTCCAAGGCAGATCGCATTTTGTCCCGCTGTCGACCCATAGCCCCCAAGCTGCCCCCCCCCCCACGCCGCCCCACCCAATCCCTCCCCTCCGCGGACAGCTTGGCCCAGGCCACCACCTGCTCAGGCCTCTCCTCCACCTACGCCTCCCTCGACAACTTTGTCTCCTCCTCCGCCAAGATTCACTGCTCTCTCAATTGCCAGTTTGCTCCTTCTTCTACACCTGCCACCAAGTGCTCCAAACCCCGTAAATCGTAGCACCCCTCGCCCGAGATTGTCTCCACCCTCAGCAATACCAATGCATGCTCAGACACTAGCTCCCTCATGCACAGGGAAATTCCGATGGTGGTGTCCCTGGTATTGACTTGACACACACTTCCCAAAGCTATGCTATTCGTGCTAGAGGAAATCGCATTACACAACATAGGATGATGGATGTGTCAGATAGGCCCCGAGTGCCAATGGGCGATCTCACCATGGTTGGATGCAGAGAAGGTCAGGGAAGGGGAGTGAGATGGTTCTGGAACGACTAGAAAGTGTGTTGTGTGTGTGTGTGTGTGTGTGAGAGAGAGAGAAAGAGAGAGAGAGAGAGAGAGAGTCATTCTCCCCCAAGAAAAAATCTCATTGCTCTTTCTTGAATGTTGTAGAGCACTCACCAATCAAACATTTTTCTCTTTTATTTTATTTTTTTGGCTTGGAACACATCACTAAGCCCTTTGGGCAGGCCAAAAACTTTTCCACAAATCAAAAAATTAACTTAGTTAACTAAAATCAGAGCTTGGAAATAAAGCCAAGACCCAACCGCTTGGCCCAACTCTCTTCTTTCTTTAATCTCCACTAGACTTACTACTTATGATTCCACTTTCATCCTATCATCTATACTCTTTATAACAGAGCTTAAAATTTTCAAGAAAGGAAAGACCCTCCACATGTTACACTCTGCTTCATTTCAAAAATAGTCTTTAAAAAAAATTAATTTGAAATCCAAAAGTGAGGATAACTACTAAGATGGTAAAAAAAGAAAAGGCT